>NW_027503456.1:0-30301 GCF_021521415.1 Bidens hawaiensis
ATTACAGCAGTGTCAAAGAAAAGATAGTTGTGTAGTTATACCTTGTCATAAATATTTTATGCAAACGTTGTAACTTATATTCATCAATAGTATTCCGCTGCTTACACTTGGTACCAATTTATCTGTAAAACGACCAGGCCCATGGCAGGGTGTGGCAGACTTGTAACAGAGCCAAAGAGCTTGCTTAAGGGAATACAAATATGAACAAAAATTCATATAAAACACCGGATGGGGGGAAACTAGAGTGACCATGCAAGGAAAATTTAAATTATGGGGGATCAACGTAATTATAAATTTGCACGTGCACGTGAATTCTGGTAATCCTGTTATGGTAACTGAAGAAACACTAGGTTAACCCTGGGTAAATTATGGATAATCTGGGGTTTAAGTAATGTTTCCCACGAGGATGAGGTCCAGCAGAGAAGGTTGTTCTTCAGGGGACCTGCAAAACAGACACCGTAAGCTCGTCACTGAGAAGGGGGGGGGGTTCCTCCTTGTGACCACCCTCCGGCGTGAGAATCAGACAAGATTGCTCTGAATATAAGTGTATATTAAGAGATTGCTAGATAAGATTGAGATATCAGATGATGTCCTTACCATTCCAAGGTGTTGGAGTATTTATAGCCGAAGGTAGGTTTCCCAGAAGGTACAGCCGGCTGAATAGTATTCCTGTTCTACCAACAGTGGGCTACGCACAGGCCATGCTGGTTGGTGGATAGGCTACGGCCGACAGTAATTGTCGGCTGTATACTGTTCCTTTACTGCCGGCTACGCACTGTTCCACCAACTGTAGGCTGCGCACGTCCCATCGTAAGGGTTGGTGAGTAGGCAGCGGCTAATAATGACAAAACAGTACTAGAGGATGCTCCTCCTCGTATTGTTGTCGGTGAGCTGTCACCCTGTGATTGGTTCATGGGCTGCTCTGGTCAAATTGTCTGTTCCGCCCATACCTTAGTGGGTATAGTACGAAAGACCTTCCAGAAGCATACGGACTGGCTCATTTAGGCGGGAGTATTCCCGCCTTGCTCATTCCTTCATGTGACTACTGAAGTAGCGAATGCCTTGTGCGTGTAGCCTTGCTGTTAGTGCGGGTAGCCTTCCCTGATGGCTTGTATCCGCAGCTGCGGGAACAGGCGGGGTACTTCGCCATTGGGAGGCTTTCCCTGCGGGTACAGCTGGCGTACTGCGCGTAAGGTTCTCTGAGCATGGTGGGTCCTGCTGGAGCAGTTGATCATTGCGCAGACGTCCCTATTCAAGGTGAGTCTTGCGGGTCCAACTGGGCTCTGCTGGGACCTACCTCTTCAAGTCTCCCCAGTCCAATGTTCTTCTCATGAATTATTAATAAGTGAGGTGAGCTTTTGGACTTAGCAAGGGGTTTTTGAAAAGGGTTTAGTTTTTAGGTTTTCCGTGGTGATTCTTCCCGCGGTTTTCCTGATGTCACGCAGAAATTCCCGACTTTTCTGCTTGATCTTTGGGTGTGAAGCTGGTAGGTTTGTAACCTCCTCGTACGTCAGGAGCGTTGAGTCCCACTTGTGGATTCTCCGTGGGGTTTTGGTAGTTTTCAACATACTGATCAATTATGCTAAAACCACCAATCCCATCATGGAGTTTCGAACAATATAGTTCTCGACGTTCCCGTAATGCGGGGATGTTATTGCCGTTTCCGCCAGCATGGCCCAGAAGATCCTTCTTGGTTTGAATTCCCTGCAGAGTGCTAAGTATGTGAAGGGTTTTGCCTTGACACTGTACCGCACTTGTCTTACGGTTACTTTACTTCCAAGGTATTCCTGGCGTCAATTCCCTGCGGGTGCTAAGTATGTGAAGGGTTTTTCCTTAACACTGTACCCGCACCTGTCTTACAGTTACTTGGTTGCCAAGGTAAGGGGTATTTTCCCGCTTACTTTTGAATCTTTTTGAATTTTGAATTTTGAAATTCGAAGAGTTGGTGGAAGGATAAGAACAGTCCAAACCTCTGACACGTCGTGCGACGGTTTCTTCTGACTGTGTCAGGACGTGCAGGAAGTTATGGTGATGTGACAGTACATGGTCATTCCAGACGCTTTTTCAGGCGCGTGGGCGCGATTTTTCGGGCGCGTGGCCGCGAAATTAATGGTATGCGTCCTGTCAACAGCTGTTGCCAGCTTGCTTTTTGCCACGTGTCATAGTTTCATTGCACCTTCGTTTTCTCTCTCTTCTGCATTAATTTCATCGCATTAATTGCGATTAGTATATAAAGGGGGGAGAGGGTTCTTTGTAATCCACACTTTCACTCTTCTCTTCATCTTCTTTGCGATTTCCGGCGAATACTCACCTTATCAGGCAAGCATTCTCCCGAAATCGTTTTCTTTTTCTTTTACAAGATGTCTCGTGATCTCGAATCTGCAGCTGATGACAATAGTACTGCTGGCGAGTGCCAGTGTGCTCTGCCTAGCGATCTGTATCGGTACGTCGTCAGGAAGTTCATGCTCGAGTCTCTCGAGCCTGAGTTTCCTGAACCCCATCAGACGGTGTACGATGCCCCCAGAGGCAAGATCGGGGTTTATGCTGCATTCTTTGTTTATGGGAATCTTAGGTTCCCATTGACAAAGTTTGTTTACCGTGTCCTTGAGAGGCACGGTGTTCATTTGACCGAGTTGCACCCCATGGCGATCGCCAAGATTCGCCACTTCGAGTGGGTGTGCCGGATTTTGGGCATTGAGCCCTATGTTGACCGCCTGATGACCTTCTATACTTGGAGGTGCATCCAGGGGTGGTACACGTTGATAACCCGGATCAAGGGTTTGAAGATTTGCGCAACCGAGCGCAGTCTTCGCGCGTGGAAGCGGGAGTTCTCCTTCATATCCGCTCGCGCCATCCCCATTGCCATGAAATTCAAGAACGGGCAAGCACTTCCCAGCCTTCACGCCTCCAACTACGAGGAGGCGGAATGGTTTTCGAAGATATCCCGGGTCCAATTTCCGGTTTACCGGTTTGCGGAGTCCGGGATGGTGATGTTGGGGATGAGCCGGGTGTGGAAGGAGGCGGATGCGCGAAAGATTCCGATCGTCCTCGAATACGGTTCGAACTCTGTTCCTTACGGTATGCTTCGTTTCTTTTTTGTTGATTTAGAATCTCTTCTAACTTTTTTTTTTTTTTTCAGAGGGGAACGACTTGCAGTCGCTCCTGAACCCGCGGGAGGCTGACGGTCCGGCTCGGATGGGTACTCGCGCTCTAGACGAGAACGAGTTGCCCATCCTAGAACAAACGGCGGATCGGTTCGTGGAGGTCTATCCGCAAGGCCATGAGATCCTTAGCGCCCGTCGGCCAGGTAAGGCGCTATTCGACCCTCGACCCCTCAATGTTGAAACCTCTGCCGGAATTCCTCTAATCGTTTGTTCTGATGAGGAATCCGCAGATGGTCCTCCGTTGGTGCGGAAGAAGAAGGCTGCCGGCGGGAAGGGGAAGGAGAAGGTGGCCTCCACTGCCGATCCGGCGCCTCGGTCTGATTCGGAGACCGAGAGCGAAGAGGTGGCGGGGAATCCCGGTGGTGATAAGACCACCGCTCCGGAGGCTGCGACTGTCACCTCCGGAGAGCCCATGAAGACGACGGTAACCGGCGGAAAGAGGCCGGCTCCATCGGGTTCGTCCCCGCCTCTCCGTACCTTTAGGCTCAAGAAAACCCGTAAGTACAAACTTCTTGTCTTTTAACTTCATAGCTTAATATCATTTAACACTTATCTTCTTTACGCAGGCGTGGATGTTGACGCATTCCAGGGTGGAGCGCAGAGGAGTACCTCTCCGCCAATGACGGTAGGCTTGGTCAGCCTACCTGAGGCGTCGACCCAGGCGCCTGCGCCTGCTTCCGCTGGTTCAGTTGCTCACTCCTTTGAGCCGACTGTTCCAGCTGAGATGACGTCACCGCCGGCTGTGAGTGCGATTTTTACAGCATCCTTCACCGAGCCGGCGGTTACTATTGCTGCGGATTCCACAGCGGCCACCGCGGCGGCCGCCACCATGCCTCCTCCGTTATCGGCAATGACGGCCGATCCTTCAGGTATGCATGGGGCGTATCGCCAAACTCTGCCACCTTCCCATCTGCCTGACCTCTTGGATGGATTTCCCTTGGGTTCAGGTGATGGGTTCGGCGGCTATCGGCCTGTTATTGACCCTACAGGTGCGTAGGGTTCTTTTGGCCTATTTTATATTTGTCAATCATCTTTTCCTAACTGCTCTTTGTTTTTTGCAGTGTCGGATTCCAATGAAGTGTATGTTCCACGATGGAACATTTGCCGAGGAACAACCCTTCGCACACCTGTGGAGTGCGTGGAGTGGGCTCGTCACGCTGCTCCCAGTGGTGCGTTGGGGGAAGCCATGGCTAGCTACCAGGAGGGTAGGCTAAGCAATGAGCTTCGGGTTCTCCTCGCCCGGATGCAGCCGCGCGTCGAGCTGCTTTGTCGTGAAAACGACAAGTTAAAAGCAGCTCGCCTTCAGGAAGTAGCTCAGGCGCGGGCTGTCCGGGAGGAGAATAGGAGGCTTTCCACCACGGCGGCGGAGAAGGAGAAGGCGTTCAAGGCCCTTGAAGTCGAGGTTCAGGCCCGTCTCGAGGCTCGCTCCAAGGCTGCCCAAGCTGTTAATGAACAGGTTCGGCTGGCTAAGGAGACTGCTAGGAACGCGACTGAAAGGGCCACCAAGGCTGAAGCTGTTGCTGAGCCTCTACGCCTGGAAAATGAAGAGCTTAAAGCCAAATTAGAGGCTCTCCAGCAGGCTCATGATGCCTTGGCGATGGAGGACGCTAAGAAGCTTCAAGAAATCCTGGACCAGAGGGGGGTGCTTGACCATACCGAGCGTAAGCTAAAGGGCGTCGAAGAGGCTGCGGCTAAAGATGTGTTGCTTGCCAACCTCAACAAGAGTGAAGCCGAACGCGCCCGTAACGAAGCTCAAGCTGCCCTCCAAGAAGCTCTGGTTGCCAAGGAATGGCTTTTTCGAGAAGCGTTGTCTCAGGTATCTTTAGCTTTATATCTTCACGCTTTTCTTTGTAAATAGAAAAGGTTCTGATACTTGTATTTTTTCTTTGTAGGTTGTGCATCGGGTCTTCTCAGAGACGTCTTACGACGATGCTATGAGCGCAGCCCTCAACGCTTCTCATGAGGATGGGGAAAAGGCCGGCTTCCTGCTTGGTCTAGGGTTCGTTGAGAAAGGCATCCCGCCTTCCAACTTCCCTTTGTACGCTGTGGATACTGAAGATATTTACGACCAAGCAGTGAACCAGTATGCCGCCTTCCCGCATCCTGTGATGGAGAAGGTGAACGAAGTCGCTTCTGCTGATGATGGGCTAGCTATTCTTAAAGCCTTCCTTGAACCACCACGCTCTACTGATGGAGCGGGTCCAAGTGGAAGTGGTCCTAAAGCCTGATTCTGAAGATCCCTTTCCACCATTAGCGTAGATTTTTGCTTTTGTATAGCTATCTTTGTAATATTTGAATTTAATGAAATAAAGATTGCGTTTGTTCTTTGCCTTGTTTATTTTACGCATGTTTTGATCTAACTTAGTAATTTCTTTAGTACTTAGATAAGTTAACTTTTTAACGTGGTAAATTATAAGTTTGTTTCGCTTCCTCTTTCATGATTGTGCGGGTATGACCGTCACTTACACTTAGAAGGATGGCTTAACTTTACTTATATCTGACCTGCGTGGAAGTTTTCCTCATCTTTTCCTTTGAAATTTTCTAAGTGTTCAGAATAAGTTAACCTTTGAACGTGGTAGATGATAGGTTTAAGTTTTGCTTCCTTGTTCGTGATTGTGCGGGTAAGACCGTCACTTGCACTTACAAGGATGGCTAAACTTTACTTACATCTGACCTGCGTGTAGGTTTTCCTTATTTTTATCGTTGTGTTTATGCGGGTTTTGCCGCCTTCCACACGTAACGACTTACTTCTTCCCCCATTTATGCGGTGAATACCGGCACCAGTGTGGGAAGTTCATAAGTATAAAGGTAAGGTTATCAACACATTGTGAAAGGAGAATCATTTCCATTAGAAGTGGCTCTAGGCCTTTTCTTTACAAGTTTGGAATTGATCTACATATAACATTTGCGTAATTGAGCTCCATTCCATGTTCTTGGGATGGGAGTGCCATCGAGCCTTTCGAGCCGGTATGCGCCCTTTCCCAGGACTTCTTTGATAATGTATGGCCCTTCCCAGACCGGGGCCAGCTTTCCTGGGCGTTCTTGGTTCGAAGCCTCGTTGTTACGCAGTATGTAGTCTCCTACATTGAAGTTGCAGAGTTTTACCCGCGTGTTGTAGTACTTTTGCATTTGTCGCTTGTAGTTCTCTTCACGCACTGCGGCTAAGTCTCTGCGTTCCTCGGTTAGCATAAGGTCTAACCGTCTTTCCGCATCATTGTCTTCTAGCTGAATCAAGACCCTTGGTGAGGGTAAACCAATTTCGACCGGGACCATGGCTTCAGTGCCATAAGTGAGACTGAACGGGGTTTCTCCCGTACTGGCCTTCTTCAGCGTTCTGTTTGCCCAAAGGACGTGCGGAAGCTCGTCCACCCAGCCGGATCTGTGTTTCAAGAGTCTTTTCTTTATGCCTTCGACGATGCTCTTATTTGCTCTTTCCACCTCACCATTACCTTGCGGGTGTGCCACTGAGGTAAAGGTGTGGGTGATTTGAAGTTCTTTCAGCCACTGTTGTAGCTTCTTGTCAGCAAAGTTGGTGCCGTTATCGCTCACCAAATTCTGTGGAAGTCCAAAACGACAAATAATAAATTCCCAAATAAATTTTTTGATATGTTTCGCGGTTGTTTGGGCTAAAGGTTTTGCTTCTATCCACTTGGTGAAGTAGTCGATGGCTACCACTAGGAACTGAACATTTCCTGCTGCTGTAGGAAATGGGCCTGTCACATCGATGGCCCACTTCTGAAATGGCCATGAAGAAGTGACTGGAACAAGTTCATTCTTCGGGCGGTGCGTGTTGGGTGCGTAAAGCTGGCAAGACCTGCATTTTCTGATGTATGCCAGTGCATTCGTATGCATCCCCGGCCAAAAGTATCCCGCGTTGTTTAGCTTAGCTACAACAGCGCGGGGACCTGCGTGTACTCCACAGATGCCTTCGTGTACTTCCCTTAGGAGGTAGTCAGCATCTTGGTTGTCCACGCATCTTAAGAGTGGGCCAAGAAAGTTACGTCTGTAAAGGATGTCATCGATGAGTTGATAATTCAGTGCTTTACAGCGTAGTTTTCTTGCCTGTGTTTTGGATTCTGGTAGTGTACCTGCCGCAAGGTATTTTATTATTGGTGTCATCCACGTATCCGTGCCGGTTTGGATGACACAAATTTCCTTGTGCGGGACCGAAGGTGTCTCGAGGAGTTCAATGCGGATATCCTTTCCTAAGTGGGTGAAGGCTAATGATGCAAGCTTGCTTAACGCATCCGCAGATTTGTTTTCACTTCGCTTGACGTGTATGACTTTGCAGTCGTTGAAATCGCGCATAAGGGATTTTGCTTGTGCGAGGTACAGGGCCATTGTGTCGTTCACGGCCGTGTACGTCCCGTTGATTTGATTGGCTACTAACATGGAATCCACGTGGGCTTCCAAGTTTTTCACTCCCATCTTACGCGCAATTCTCAGCCCAGCCAAGAATGCCTCATACTCGGCTTCGTTATTCGTACTTGGAAAATCCAGTCGAATAGCGTAAGTGTATTCTTGGCCCGTTGGGTTGGTTAGTTTCAGCCCTGCGCCTGAACCCTCGTTACTGGCTGCTCCATCAGTGTAGAGTCGCCAGACATCATTGATGTCTTGTGCTGGAGAGGGTTGAGCCTCTTCCTGGCACTCTTTTTCCCGCGATACAGGCACTTCTGCAATAAAGTCGGCCAGAACCTGGCCTTTTATGGCTGGTCTTGGCTTATACTTTATCGCGTATTCCCCCAACTCAATTGCCCATTTGGCTAGGCGTCCCGATAACTCGGGTTTGCCTAGAACGTTTGCAAGTTTGAAGTTGGAGAGAATGGTGATTGGGTGACCCTGGAAATATCGTCTTAGCCTGCGTGAAGCGTGTATAAGTGCTAAGACTAATTTTTCGAGGGTAGAGTACCGGGTTTCTACGTCTGTTAGGATACGGCTGACATAATAGATCGGCATCTGGATGCCTTTTCGTTCTACTAGCAGGACTGCCCCGGTTGCTCTATCAGTTGCGGAAAGGTATAGGATTAACTCCTCTCCCGCTTTTGGTGCTGTCAGCGTTGGGAGTTCGATCAAGCGTGACCGAATCTCCTGAAAAGCTGCTTCCGCTTCTGGTGTCCAGCGGAAGTGCGTTTTCTTTAAACAGTTTCTCAATGTTGACACGAAGGGAAACGACTTATCCGCGTGGTTTGCCAAAAAGCGATTTAGTGCCACTAGTCGTCCATTCAGTGTCTGAGCCTGTTTGATGGTAGTAGGTGATTCCATTTTGATAATGGCTTTGACCTTTTCAGGGTTCGCTCTGAAGCCATCTTTAGTGACGATGACCCCCAAGAACTTCCCTTCTTCCATTCCAAAGGCACACTTGCTCGGGTTGAGCTTCATGTTTATCTTCCTGAGCGTGTTGAAAGTTTCTTCGATGTCTTTCAACATCGCTTCTGGGTCAGGGCTTTTGATGACCAAGTCATCCATGTAGACCTCCAAGTTCCTCCCAATTTGGGCATGAAACTGGCTGTCCATCAGGCGTTGGTATGTGGACCCGGCATTCTTAAGTCCGAATGGCATCATTTGGTAACAAAATGTGCCATCGGGCGTCCGAAAAGCGGTTTTGTCCTGATCATCAACGGCCATGTGGATTTGATGGTATCCCTTATACGCGTCCAGGAAGCATTTAAGGCGGAATGGTGCCAACGAGTCCACCTTAAGATCAATTTCAGGTAACGGATAACAATCTTTGGGGCATGCTTTGTTCAAGTCTTTGAAATCTATGCACATGCGCCATTGTTTGTTATTCTTCGGTACCATAACGGGATTTGCAACCCAAGTTTGATATCTACTAACGCGTACAATGCCTGCGTCAAGGAGTTCCTTGACTTGGGTTCTACACGCGTTAGTTTGTTCTGGCCCCATTACTCTGCGCTTTTGTACGATCGGCGTAACAGCCGGATCGCATTTGAGCTTATGCTCTGCCTTACTTCGGGGTACACCAGTCATGTCAGCTGGTGTCCACGCGAAGATGTCAGCGTTCTTTTGTAATAAGCGCTTGAGTAAGGTGCGTGTGGGATCAACAATTGTTGGGCCAATGGTGACGGCCTGGTCAGGGTATTTGCCGTTGAAGGCCCATCTTTCTGGTTCGGTGATGGTTGGTTTAGCCATCTTTGGTTTGGGTTTAGATGAGACAGATGCGATGCATACCTGGGGAATGCCGGTGATCATCGCTACACCCTCAGCTGTTGGCCATCCCATCATGCCGTGGACTGAGGATACCACGGCGTTGAACCTTGCCATCCCGTCTCTCCCGAAGAGGATGTCGTATGTATGGTGTGGCTTCCTCATCACGACAAAGTCCACATCTTCTGTGCGGGAGTGTTTCCCATCCGTAAGAGTGACGGGGAAAGATAGGATACCCAGGGGGGTGTTTGTGCTGCCATCAAACCCTTCCATCGAGGCGCAGATCGTTTCCAGGCGTTCCTTGTCTTCGTCGTCTAGCTTGTCAAAGAACTGCCTGTACATCACCGTTGACGATGCGCCGTTGTCAGCAAGAGTGCGGGAAGTGATGTAGTGCCCCAGCTGGCTTTTGATGACGATAGGGCCTTCTTTGCTGGGTCCTCCTGGCACTCGCGGGAAGCGCACCTCAGCTTCCTTCCACGCACATGGTTCTGGCGTTCGCCTTTTCCTTCCTCTGATCTTACCATGAACCATGTTGATGCTGATGTCAACGGGCTTTCGTCCGTTGCCTCGGTACCGGTTGTCGTTTCTTCCTCCCTTCTTGATTGATGCCACCAGGTGTGCCAGTCTTCCATCCTTGACGAATGCTTCGATAATATCCTTCAAGGATGTACACTCTTCCGTACTATGACCTTTTGTCCCGTGGAAGTCACAGGATTTGCTCTGATCCGCATTAGGTCGCTGCCGGATCATTGGAGCTTTTGGCCACGGTAGCTTTTCAGCGGCTAATAGTGACAAAACAGTACTAGAGGATGCTCCTCCTCGTATTGTTGTCGGTGAGCTGTCACCCTGTGATTGGTTCATGGGCTGCTCTGGTCAAATTGTCTGTTCCGCCCATACCTTAGTGGGTATAGTACGAAAGACCTTCCAGAAGCATACGGACTGGCTCATTTAGGCGGGAGTATTCCCGCCTTGCTCATTCAATGAAGAAACACTAGGTTAACCCTGGGTAGATTATGGATAATCTGGGGTTTAAGTAATGTTTCCCACGAGGATGAGGTCCAGCAGAGAAGGTTGTTCTTCAGGGGACCTGCAAAACAGACACCGTAAGCTCGTCACTGAGAAGGGGGGGGTTCCTCCTTGTGACCACCCTCCGGCGTGAGAATCAGACTAGATTGCTCTGAATATAAGTGTATATTAAGAGATTGCTAGATAAGATTGAGATATCAGATGATGTCCTTACCATTCCAAGGTGTTGGAGTATTTATAGCCGAAGGTAGGTTTCCCAGAAGGTACAGCCGGCTGAATAGTATTCCTGTTCTACCAACAGTGGGCTACGCACAGGCCATGCTGGTTGGTGGATAGGCTACGGCCGACAGTAATTGTCGGCAGTATACTGTTCCTTTACTGCCGGCTACGCACTGTTCCACCAACTGTAGGCTGCGCACGTCCCATCGTAAGGGTTGGTGAGTAGGCAGCGGCTAATAGTGACAAAACAGTACTAGAGGATGCTCCTCCTCGTATTGTTGTCGGTGAGCTGTCACCCTGTGATTGGTTCATGGGCTGCTCTGGTCAAATTGTCTGTTCCGCCCATACCTTAGTGGGTATAGTACGAAAGACCTTCCAGAAGCATACGGACTGGCTCATTTAGGCGGGAGTATTCCCGCCTTGCTCATTCCTTCATGTGACTACTGAAGTAGCGAATGCCTTGTGCGTGTAGCCTTGCTATTAGTGCGGGTAGCCTTCCCTGATGGCTTGTATCCGCAGCTGCGGGAACAGGCGGGGTACTTCGCCATTGGGAGGCTTTCCCTGCGGGTACAGCTGGCGTACTGCGCGTAAGGTTCTCTGAGCATGGTGGGTCATGCTGGAGCAGTTGATCATTGCGCAGACGTCCCTATTCAAGGTGAGTCTTGCGGGTCCAACTGGGCTCTGCTGGGACCTACCTCTTCAGTAACCAACACTCCCAACAAACTATTACAAAATATCATGAATATATATGCACAAAAAAAACTGGCACATCTATAATTCATAACTTAAAGTACATTGTGAATTATCAACTATTACGGTATGACGGTACCCCCCCCCCCTTTGGAGCTTAATGAACTCTTTCGCCACTTTATTAGTTCTTCTTATCCTAAGTGACTTTCGAGTAATCATATTTAAACTTTCCAGAGTTATATCTTTTCAAACAAATATTCCTATAGGTTTGAATTTCTACTTCTTTGACACATATATGTGTTAGACCTTTTGTCATGCACAATCTCTAATCCAACGTGACAACTACACCAGGAAGATTTTCAGGATTATAGTAGACTCGTCTAGCATTTTGGACACTTCAACCAGCCAAGATCGCAAAACACTTGATATTGTATTTCCTTTATTCATTCATTGAAATATATCTATCTTTCCATTACTTTTGATATTTCTTCCAGCCACTTTATTCCAATCGTTGTTACGTCTTAGTTCTACATGACTACTATCAATGGCTCAGGTGAAACTAACCGGACTTCTCCACACCAACATAGCTCTATTCACGAGTGCTAGTTCATCATGACTCATATTCCAAATTGATATTAATATTATACCTAGGACTTTGAAAACAAAACTAGAGGTAAGTGAGAGTCTCCTACCACATTAAAGTCTTTTCAAAGGCTCTCAACGAATAACTTCAAATGTGTAGGTATGTTTCCCAACGTGCACATGCCTTGATGGTGATATGCCACTTATATAATCGAACAACCCCAAAGGCTTGATAACATTCCAACCTTGACTTCCGTACACATAACATGTCTAGAGTTTGCCGCATCCATATGTAATCTTGCTACTTACGTTACATAAATTATCCAAATGGGTATATGGTGAATTGTCTTCAACAAGCCACTTATTATAATGATATTTAAAACCGCTAAAAAACCGCATCAACACCAAGTCTTGACATCATCTATATCCAGTCGTGCTAACTCCATCTAAACCATGGCGTGTTAACATTTAGTCTCCAAGGATTATTTTCATCATAGATAGTGTCGTGCCACCGATCCCGCGAGATTAAAAATTAAAACTTTTGGAATTTTCATCTATGGTGAAACTAATATCGTAATCCGCACAATAGGAACGTATACCTAATCCTTGGTATTGTTTCTGCATTTTCCTGTAGAATTGTGTTTCAAGAAATGTTCCTTTACCAGGACACTTCAATGTATAGTTCTAAAAATATTTCATTACTAACCACTAGATAATAATTTGGAGCCTTTCTACCATACCGTATCCTCTCCTTGTTCTTCGACTCTAACATCTATGCAAATGATTCTTATGAACACCTCATGAACCCCATGATGCACTACTTCCTAGTAGGTTTGAATGTTGAAATCACAAATTCCAAATTCGTGATACAAGATTTAATGGATGACCTACAGTGGTGAGAAAATCTATATGCAATGATAAACTAAAGAAGTTTGGAACTTGCTAGCTAGTATCCAAAACCAAGACTAAGGATCGTTCTAACTAGCATTATTTGCATCCTTAACCGGGAGACCTTAACTTCTGTGTTATGTTCTAACTCCCCTTTATTTTTAAGAGCTTAACTTCATCTCCTTCTAAAATCACTCTAATCATTTTGATCTGTTTATGTTAATAACAACCTTGATAGTAAAACTATATTAATTTCTCAAATCTTGTTAAGGATAACTAAGATTTTCTTAAAAATATACAAACCATATCTAAAGATTTATTAAAGTTGACTGAAACTTTAATAAAAGGATTATAAAAGTTCTTTCTAGATTTTGTTAAAATTTACTAAATTTTCTAAGAACCTACAAACTTGGTGCCAATGTTTAAATTAGTAAAAACTTCGGTTCTTCTTAAACTATTTTTACCTTGTACAAGTTTATCACTATCTTTTCAATTCAATAGCACTGTTGATTGAAAATGACTAAACGTCTTATCTGAATTTTCCAGAATGGATGTTTGATAACCGTTTCATTTTCATCAGTGCATTTCTCTTTAAAATGGGATTCAACGTTATAGACTTTCTATTAAAATAAAAGTCACTTTTCATAACTTATGAAATTTGAACACTTACCTTTTAAAAAGTTATAAAACTCTAGTATATCTAATAATTATATTTTCACTTATACGTTTGTTAAAACCGGTAATGAGAAAAACGTGACTCGAACCAACATCGTGGTGATATCTTATTCACCTTACCTACTAGGCATCTTTGTGCGATTTTCCTAAGACTACCCTGGTCTTAGTGAAAAATTGTTGACATCCATTCCAACACGTTGGTCTAAGTCCAACGTGGTAGAATTAATGACCTTGTGCGGTAAGTTGCAATATTTAGATTTAAAGAGATTAGTGGAATCACTTGACACTAATTAATAATTCTATTAATGGCATAGTTTTCCTCCCTGTGTAACTTTGTTTATTCAACCTCGTTTTCATGACTAACATGATGACTATAATATCCTTTTGTTTCTCATTAGAATACGACATCTTTTCATTATATGCATAGATGTCTATGAGTACTCCTCTTCCTCGTTAGAGGTAGCGGATTCATACAACCTTCAAGTTGTGCTCTTTAGACAACACTTCTCCTAGCATCGCGAGCATCTAAATAGTATCTATCCCAAAAGCCATTATAAATATTCTTGAAATCCACTCCGCAATGCGGAAATTTCTTCGCCATACTTCATGGGTTATTATTGCTCGGAGAACAGTTAGGAACATCGTAAGAAAAGTTTCAAAATGGGGGTTACAACTGACACGCCCACCCGTTTATTGGTGGGAAACATATTTCTTTTTATTAACACTTCCATCCAACTAGGATCCTAGCTCAACTTAGCCATTTCTAACAGTTCCCTCGTAAAAGATAATTGTGTTCCGTAACATAATCATTTAGTTTTTGGGAAGGATATTGAGTCAGTCAATTCCCTGAATCACCTCATTCTTGGTAGGAATTAATTTGGTTGTTTAGACCACCCCTAATCAGTCCAAATTATTCAAACAAACATTTTTCTTGATATCTATGGTTTCCACAATGTGAAGCGATAGATATTCAGTTACAATGCTAGAATATAATCTTGTTTTGTAAGGGAAATAATCTAATATGTGAACAATTCTTGTAAGGGTCGAAGTCACTCTCTGAATCTAAGAAGTTACCCTTTGGGTAAACATCTTAAGACCTGATATGGGAGTCTACATACCAATTGAAGCTTGTGTGCCTATATTTCAACAACACCATTGTAATATGATCTTGAGGAATAGGACAAATAAGACGCCTTTTTGACTTGACTTCCAGTAGGGCTGTTCAAAACCAAATATCCGAAGTTTCGAATATCCGAACTTCGGATATCCGGTTCTTTCGGATAGTGGATTTCACTATCCGAATCCGAAATTTCAGATATCCGAAATCCGATCGGATAATAAAACGGATATCCAAATTCAAAATAAAAAATTCATCAAGCCCAAATCTGAATCACCATTCACAATCAATTTGGGGATACAATCAATTAATTAAACTTACAGATTGTTGCCAAAGTCATTCGAATATATAGAACTTCAAGAGCTTTTGAACATACAGAACATCATAGTGTACTGAAGAGTAAAAAACAATCAAACTATTAAAGCCTACTGATATCTAATAATTGATTGAATAGACTTCTCTGTTGAGAAATTCACCATCTTCATGCCTTACACCGAAGAGAATCAAAGAAGGACGTGAAGGATTAAAATATAAAATGATAATGAAATAGATTGCATATTTCCATGGCAGCATGAATAATACAAAAGACTTCTTAGGGTTTGAAGTGGTATACATTTAATATAATAAATAATTAAAAAATAACTAAATCTAAAGTTTCGGATATTTCATATATCTGAAATATCCGAAAATTTTGAAACTGCTATCCGAATCCGAATCAGAATCCGAAAATTCGGATATCCGAGATTTGGATATCCAAATTTTTGGATAATTCGGATACAGATTCGAATTCGGATTTTTCTAACACCCCTAACTTCCAGTACTTTTCAAAACCTCCTTTGAGACAATAAAGTCCTCCAAAGGAAAATTATAACCTTCATTACTAAACCATTATTTTCTTGAATAAACTAATTACTACAATATTACGTCTCATTGAAGTCCTCTAGTTTCATATAAGCCTAGATGTCTAATCATATTCATTTTATAATTTTCAAACCTCGGGTGGACGCCAAAATATATCTGGTCTTGTGGTGAATACCTAATCCTAAAATCGTAGTTGATCACTCACAATTTGTCATCCTCATAGCCTTCGTATCGTCTGCAATTTGGTTAAATTACGATAACATTGATGTGAAGTATAAAAGGAAGAAAAAATGAATTATCATCGGGTATATAACCTACGTTGAATTTCGTTGTAAGTTGGGAAAACTATAACAACTCCAAATATGGGGCTAGAATTTTTTTTTATAAAAGAAAATTGTCGTTAGATATCGAGTGAAATGTTGGTCTAAGGGAACCTTATGTCGATAGGATTGACCAAAATAGAAGCAAAACGAACCGGAACTTGTTGAACCCAAACTCAATAACTCGAAACAAAAAAAAAGAAAGAAAACAAAGATATTATATGAATAATCATTCCATAATTATTTACACTTTACCGGGTATCCAAAATATAAACGCCAGGTTTCTTATTTTGCAATCTAGTCATCGAACTGAACGAAACAAAAACCGATAAATGAGATTTGTGACACTATGACACCATACCAATGGTTTTTTTTAATAAAAAAAATGGTTGCCTAACTATATTATATAAAAGTTATTCTATGAAGTTCATATAAAAGAAAATATAATAATAAGTTAATATAGATAATAAAAGATATTGGTAAATCTCCAAAAATCTCTGCTGCCTCCAATATCATTGACATAGCAGTTGTTGCCCCCACTCAGATTTCATGCATATCTCCTTCAACCAAGAAATGTCTGCAACATAATCTTTCAACTCATCTTTTAATCCCTGCAATTCCAATCTTAATACATATTAATCATTCACAAAAATTGTTCTCTTCTCTCCTCCTGAAGAATGGGTCCTGCCATCCAAGAACAATAAAAGTGGTAGCATGTGATAATATTGTTGTATTCCTAATCCATTATGTTGTATCATCCTGCTGATGTTGATGTTATTATACAAATCCAGCCCTGCATTTTTTTTCTATCTTGCTATGGGATTTCACACATAACCAGTGAAAATTGTCCAGTAACCGGAATTACTCGTATGTGTTTGTTCATTATTTTTCTCGTTTAAATTCAAGTGTTTTGAAATCCACGTTTCATTTAGTAAATGACCAGCCCCATACATGAGAAATCATGCTCATGTGCAGGTCATTAACACGTTCCAGAACCTAACAGAAAATCTGGTTTTCAAATCAAACGAACGGGATATAAACTAAACCATTTAATTTTGTTAAACTTCTCAGAACTTATAAAGAATATAACCTATTTATAAACCAAGAATCTGGTCAGAATCAAATCAGTGCGAAACCGAACAAAAGGTGTTAACGGGCCTTGTTTTGTGGTGAAGAATGGATTTTTGCTCAATACACGTTGTTAAGGGCATTTTTGGATTAAAAATAAGACAAATATAAAACTGATATTGTGAAACATAGACTATTGGTTTCCAACATAAACTTGTGATCTAAAATAGCCATATATGCCTCCTAAACTATTTTGGGATTTGTGGGGTTAAATAGGAAAAATCGTTTTAAGCAAAAGCGATAGTTTTGCCAAGAATCGAATTGTTTAAGAAAAATGAACTTACCTAATACCGGAAATGTTTATAAAAAAAATATTTTTTTTTTGAAACTACAAAAAAAATCATATTGGGAGCAACCCCAAAACTGTGGCTGGATTTATGACCAATCTGTTAGGGATTCGGGTATTTCAACACGCACACAAACACAATATAATCTGCAAGAGAAATAAAAACGATGATGAACACGCGAGATTTAACGTGGTTCGTTCTAAACTGACCTACGTCCACAGGCTGCAACCAGGGTATTTTATTATTGCTACTGCCTCACTCGTGATGAGGAATTACAAGTACAACGAATATATATAGAAAACCATACTAGGGTTTACAACTTACTACCCAAGAAAACTAATAATGGGCTTTAATTAAATAAACGGGCCAGACTGCCACCGGTCTTCAATTTAACTAATCTGCCACTAAATATTTCTTCTAACCCGGCCCAATTAAGCCTCCATAAATCCAACAATCTTCCACTTGGAGGCTTGATAATCTTCAAACTGCCTACCGATGATCGCTTGTACCTCTTGTAATCTTCCTCGTCTTCCTGGTTGCATCTGCCTTCTCATCAGTTAACCTGAACACCCGTTGAAGCTCCCCCGATCTCCAACACATCAGTCATGGCTACAACTGCCACTGACACATTCTCTGTCCCTACCGGCTCCAACTTACACAAACTGCCGAATCCTGGAATACCTTGAGAACAAACAACACTCTCCATATTAAGCAGGTAATCTTCTGGAGAGACTTTAACCGCTGAAATACTGGTTCTCTTAACCCATTGTCTGGTAACTCTGGCTAAAGCTTTTACTGACTGACTGCCAGTGCTCCCACTGCCGCGAAAACCTCTAACTGGTTTTTCTGAACCTCTTCTGGCACGTTCGACCTGAATCTGACCTATGGCTCTGGATTTATCACCTGCAAAACAAACCTTCTTCTGCCCACTAGACTCTATGAACCGGACTTTGGTCTTATTCTGAACTGGGTCGGTTACTCCCTCAGACGATAAACTGACCATATACAATGAGCCCCTCTTTCTTCCTCGAGCTATGACAAGATTTCCCTTTACAACTTTCCACTGCTCGTTCCCGAATTTAACCTCAAGTCCCTGTTCATCCAACTGCCCTACAGAAATCAACTTTTTCTTTAAGCTTGGAATCACTCTGACATCCTTCAAGGTCCATGAACCGGCTGAAGTAGCTAAATTCATGTCACCCATGCCCGTAACATCAAAAACATCGTTGTTCGCCAGTCTAACCTTACCAAAATCACCTTCCTTCAAATTCTGCAATGCTTCACTGCTGTGGGTAGCATGAAATGAAGCACCAGAATCCATGACCCAGGAATCGACATTATCCTCAACACTAAGAACTAAAAACTCATCCTCTGGGTGTTCTTCTGTAGTGTTGACTTCTTTCTTTTCATTTTTATCATTCGGACACTGTTTCCTAAAGTGCCCCGCTTCATTACAATTCCAACATACCACATCCTTCCGAGTCCTAGACTGACTCCTTTTCCTGTTCCCGCTCCCACTACCTCTATTATTTTTCCTTCCTCTGCCAACATACATTAAATCACTTGATGAGTCACCTGAATTTCTTCGTCTGACGTCTTCGCCTAAAATAAGATCCCGAATCCCATCAAAAGTGAACTCACTGGTAGAACTAGTAATCGCTGTAACAGTCCCTGACCCTATCTGGCAAGGACGATAACTGTAGTAGAGCCTGAACCTCATCCTAGAATTTGATACTAACTGACCCAAGTCTTGACAAAATCGAGTTTAGTTTGTTGATGTTTACTGTAACTGAACTTCCTTCTTTCATCTTTGTATTCACCAATTCACGAATCAAGAAAAGTTTATTAGCTGCCGAAGGCTTTTCATACATATTAGACAAAGCATTCATTATCCCACGCGTCGTGGCTTCAAGATGTTGAACGCAACATCCTTCGATAACGACAATCTAATAACTGCCTTGGCTTTCTTATCCAAAGTTTCCCACTCATCTGGTTTTATCTTCTCCGGTCTTTCACCCAATACCATGTCCAAATCTTTCTGAACTAGCAAATCCTCCATTTGCATTTTCCACCAACCAAAGTCTTTACCATCAAACTTCTCAATCTGAAGTTTCCCACTCTCAGCCATTATCTCAAACTGAGAATTTCCGACTTTGGATCTCGGTAACAAAATAAGAAAAAGATAATCTCGGACAAACAAAATAAGCCCCGACAACCACAACAAAACCACCCGGCTAAACTGCCCAATAAACGCCAAAACCCAATAATCAAAACCCAAAGTCAAAACTGAACCAATCAATATTTCTACAACCAATCCAAACCCTAGTCAACAAACGAAACTGAAACAAAAAAAAGGAACGCAAACCTGTTCCTCGGTTTCTTTCTGAAAAACGAAAACAGCTAGCGACAACCCTGCTACCTTGACTTATGGTTGGTCGATTAACAACTAGAACATGCTATGCTTCTGACTTCTTATCTTATAATAAATAACTAATGAATATATGTTTTGACTTTTGTTCACAAATGAAAACATAGATCACAATATGAACGGTGGCCTTTATCCAAAAAAAACAATAAAGTAACACAAATAATTATTTGTTGTGAGTGGCTTACGAACATAAAAGACCCAGGAGCAATTTCATCAAACCTTTTCTTTTTGTGACGTAAACTTGGAATACTACGATCGAACAACTGTTGATGGCCGGCTGCCAAGAAAAAAACGGAACCCTAGTTCGACCCCAACTATTCTCTTGCTATTGTGTTCTCCGGTGTGTAACCGTAACCTCGGCTCTTGATACCACTGTTAGGGATTCGGGTATTTAACACACACACAAACACAATATAATCTGCAAGAGAAATAAAAACGACGATGAACACACGAGATTTAACGTGGTTCGGTCTAAACTGACCTACGTCTACAGGCTGCAACCAGGGTATTTTATTATTGCTACTGGCTCACTCGTGATGAGGAATTACAAGTACAACGAATATATATAGAAAACCATACTATGGTTTACAACTTACTACCCAAGAAAACTAATAATGGGCTTTAATTAAATAAACGGGCCAGACTGTCATCGGTCTTCAATTTAACTAATCTGCCACTAAATATATCTTCTAACCCGGTCCCAATTAAGCCTCCATAAACCCAACACAATCGGCAACTCGTTTAAGTATAAACTAGCTTGAAAACGAACCTGACAAGTTACCTATTAACTTCTGGACATTTAACCTAATTTCTAGTAGTTAAACACACTTATTTAACTCATTAAACATGGTATAAACCAGCCCCAAGAGATAATACTAAAACTGCATATTAAAAACCCTTTAAACCATCACTTTTGTAACTCGCTTAACTAAGAAATAAGCCCCGCAACCTAAGTGATATTATAACACCTTTTTACAGCCCTAAACATATTATTTTGATAAGTTATAACCTGACCTGAAACTGTTTTACATAAATCGTCATTTTTTAAACCGAACTGGGGCCATACTCACAAGTGCAGCCCTGAATACATTTTTAAAACCTATGAAATGTTAAAACAACTTATTTGAATGCATTAGAACAGCTCCTAACATGCTTCATAACCAGAATTGAGTTTTGTTAAAAATATATCATAAAAGTGCTAACAGGCCCAACTCGGACCCTGTTTGGTTCCCAGCACCCTAACGTCAATATAAAACTTATAAGTCATTACTAAGTATTATAACAGGTCAAAAATTGTTTTGTGGTGAGAACCCGAATTTTAATCAATAAACGTGGCTAAGGGCACTTTTGGAACAAAAGAAAACGGGAGGTTCTTAAAAACTGAAAATATAAAAATATGATATTAAAACAGAAACTCATGAGTTTAAATATGCCAAATTAATATATAAAACATTTTAGGATAAGTGGATTTAGAAAAAGGGCCCGTTTACAAGCTTAAAACAGTTATTTCGTTAAAACCGACAAACAGGCCGGCTTCTAAAGAATAAAATGCTTCAAAAATATAAAGTGGGTATTTTTATACAAGTTAAATGTAAAATACTTTATTGTAATGATATAAACCATTTTCAATACATAGAACACCCTTTTTGTCAAGAATTGACGTTTAAATGTAACTTACGGTAAAACGAAATATAACCGAACAAGCATCTTGTAAAATACAAAATTATGAAGTTTCTGATTTCTAACAGTAAGTATAAGTTTACAAAACCATAATTTGAGTGTCTACTAATTTTACCAAAATTAACTAAGTTTTTAACCCGATTTTTGCCAAAACGAACGTTAAACGAAAGTGCGGGTACTAAACCTGTACAACAACAAACTTGCTGACTAATCAGACCTGGAAATAGCATATTTTTATAATATATGTCTCTGGGAAATTTGATGTTTTACTTACAATGGTATTTGTTTGTGTAAATTATATTTTCAAGACATCGATAAAGCCCGACAACACCGGTGGTAACCAACATTGTTAGCTTTTGTAACCTCATGATGACGTGTTGATTCAAACTAAAACCATTAAACCTCGGATATAAAAAAATACATAACCCCTAAGGTTATAAGGTAACCCGAAGTCCAACCGAAGTCCTGAACTTTCAAACGTAGAAACTTTACCGAAACCGACCAAGTGAACTAATGTGTGTAATGCTCTTGATACTATAAATATATAACTAAATACATAACACCAACATCATAAGACTACATAAACATTAACTGTTCATAAAAGGAAACTTTAATCATTGCTAACCACACACTTTGGCAACACTTAGAATTAACTAATACAATATACCAATAATGAATTTTATTGTGTTGTCCAATAACTTATTGCTGATTAATATATGATAGGCGTACTTGGTGGTTCATAGCGTAGTTGCAAGCTCATAGGTTGTCATTCATTTACATATATTGCATACGGACTGAGGTGAGTTTCGTGATGCCCTTTTTTTTTACTTAAACTTTTGGGCTGGATACATGTTGGTTTTACTTATGGTGTGATGTTTATCAAACTTGTTTTCTGCCATTTTATTGTCCTCCTTTAAATTACACAATCATTAACTCAAGTAGTGAACCTATGGCTCGTATGGGTAGTACTATTTAGGAGACCCCCCACACACAGTGATCCTTTGTCGGGTAAACCACACACATGTCTGCGGACCGTTACGGCATATGACTACGTTTGGATTATTGCTTGGCAGAGTAATAATCGGGGACGGGTGTCGTTCGTTTGTAAGTCGAGGGGATGCTTATGATCGAATGCAGGATTGCTTGTGGGTTTGATTAATGTGCACCATGCTTTATACTTACATACACGCAAACTTGCGCGCTTTTATGAATTAAATATTGTATGTGCATGTGAGCTAAACTCACGAACTCACCAACTTTTTAGTTGATACTTATTAGCATGTATTCAGGTACTATGTGGATGTTATTTGGATTAGCTTTGTAATGAGAGTGCCTAAGGATAGAGGCGTATGCCGAGCATGAACAATGAAGATTAGATTCCAAGAATATTAGTAGAACCTACCACGGGATTACAGCAGTGTCAGAGAAAAGATAGTTGTGTAGTTATACCTTGTCATAAATACTTTGTGAAAACATTGTAACTGTTAGTTTTTGATAATTGATGATTATTCGCATTAACAAAATCCCTTTAAATAGGGTCGATACACATCTGGTTGAGATCGGTACAAATCAATTTACAATCATAATCCATAAATAATTCTAACTAACTAGGTGCAATGAATGTGGACAGTGTAGACTAATATTCCCCCGCAGTTTGATCTGCGTCACGACGCACAATCAAACTGTCTCTGAAAGATTCAAAAATTTTCCATGATAACCCCTTTGTAAAAATATCCGCGTACTGGTATGCTGAGGGAACGTGCAGAACTCGAACATGCCCTAGCCGTACTTTTTCCAGAACAAAGTGAATATCGATTTCCACATGTTTCGTGCGTTGATGCTGCACCGGATTTTTCGCCAGATAGACGGCTGAGACGTTGTCGCAATAAACGATGGTTGCCGGGGACAATGGAGAGTGGAGTTCCAATAAAAGATTTTGTAACCAGGTAGTTTCAGACACGGCATTTGCTACTCCCCTGTATTCAGCCTCAGCACTAGACCGGGAGACGGTAGGTTATCGTTTAGACGGCCACGAGAGAAGGTTGCTACCCAGAAACACACAATACCCCGAAGTAGACCATCTGGAGTTCGGGCATCCACCCTAATCTGCATCTGAATATGCCCGTAATTTTGTAGTTGTAGACGGTGATATGCGAATCCTGTGGTCGGTGGTGGCGCAAATGTAACGAATAATCCGCTTCATGAAAGCCATTTGTTTGTCTCGAGGAGTATGCATGAAGAAACAGACCTGCTGAATGGCATATGTAATGTCCGGTCGAGTAAACGTGAGGTATTGGAGGGCACCCACAATTGATCGATACTCAGTTCCGTCAGTGTCGCTTAATTTGGCTAGGGTGTCGACCGGAGTGGCGCATGGTTTGCACCCGTTTAAACCTGCACGATCAATGATCTCTTTCTCATAGGTCGACTGTGATAAAAATAACCCATTTTCATCTCACGACACGTTAATGCCCAGAAAATGATGCAAACTACCAAAATCACTCATGGCGAATTCGCTAGAAAGCATGTTGATTATCGTACGAAGTAATCCGGAATCGGATGCCGTGAGTATAATGTCATCCACGTAAAGTAACAGATACGCCATTTTACCTCCGTGAGAGTATACGAACAAGGATTTATCGCATACACTGGCTCGGAACCCATGGGCCAAAATATAAGTTGAAAACCTATTGTACCATGCCCGTGGAGCTTGCTTCAGACCGTACAATGATTTTTTCAATCGACAAACAAAGTTCGGTACTAGATGATTTACGAACCCAGGTGGTTGATGCATATAAACCGTCTCTTGCAACTCACCATGTAAGAAGGAATCTTTACGTCTAGTTGATGGATCGGCCAATGATGTGTTGTAAAACACACTTACTTTCCGTATGGTTTTATCATGTTTTTCATGCTTAATTATTTGATTAATGAGAGTTATGGGTGGTTTTTTCTTTATTTTACAAAGTTTGAATGTTAATTGTAGGTTATGAGTTTTGATGGAGAAAAGAGTAAAGTTTGAAGATTATAGGGGCTTATTTGATCAAGTTTGGATACTACAAGTCAAGGCCCGACCCATCATGTATTGTTAATATATATTAATACACAAAAAATTAAAAACCCTAAGCAGCTCAAAAAGTGCCGATCGGAATTGAAAGAAAGAAATAGAGTTTTGCTAGCATTTGTTTAGTTTGGTGTTGGTTTTAAGGAAACACACAAGGTAATTGTGTTTGTGTGGCTGGGAATACATGCTCACGTGAGCAGCTAGCAAAGAGTGACACAACAAAACAAAAAATAGTATCTTAAACAACCAAGGAGGCCGATCACAAATCTGCTAGCAAGGAAGGAAGAAAAATATTTTTTGTGAGCTTGTTGGTGGCTAGGAGAGGAAGGAGATCATCGAGGGACACTTGGTATAGTAGCTACGGGTCATCAACATCAAGAAACTCAGCCATATACTTGAGTATTGCATCCATAAACTTGGTTCTATTGTTCAAGATTCATAACTAGTTGTTTTGATCTTTTAACTTGAATTGTTTTGCAATTGATTTGAAGATTGACTTGTGCTTGATTGATATTGATTCTTGAATGAGTTTAATTATGTTTATGTTGAGTTTTATGATGTTTAAATTAAGTATTTGCTGATGTTCAAATAATATGTGTAGCTAAATTTGTTAGTTCTACCTAGGTTAGATGATTATTGTTAGGTTTTAGCAAGTAATATGAATTGTTGATCATCATGGCTTGAATTGTTAATGAAAAGTTTGATTTAACATTGAATTAGGTTGTGTTTAGTGGCTGTGAATTTGTTAATTACACCCATATACCTCTTGCTTTGATTGATTGAATCGGTTTTGATTGATTGTTGCTTGTTTAGACTCTTTACTTTGTGTTTAGGGTTTGTTTGCGGGGTGTACAACCGTAGGGTTTAAGTGGGTAAGTTAATTGATTATATTCAGCGGGTAGGCACCTTCTTAGAGACCGAGAGGTGGTGAGAAGTAAACTCGTCTCATAGCTTTTACTTGTTAGGATTAAGATCGCGCGAGAGCGGGTTTGGTTCTTGTCGGGTTTGGGTTTTGAGCGATTAGTTAATCTAGTTTAAGTTAAACTAAATTGTTCCTCTATCCTTGGTTGCGTAGTATTCGTCTCCATTAGGGTAGTGTGTCGGTGAGACCGAGAGGAGAGTCGACATTAGAGCACTTTAATAATTCGTTTCCCGGTTTGTTCTTAAAATCAACTAAGTGTAAGTTAGAGTTTGTTGGTGAGACCGAGAGGTGATCTAGCTTTCTTGAGTGAACCTTAGTTGTGTCATCCTTAGGAACCGTTGTCGTGAGATTCTTCAATCCGTTATCTTATTATACCTTCAATATGATTCTTGCCTAGGTAGACGTTTTCTCCGATTGCGGTCAAGTTTCCAAGTTTTGTTAAGAGTTTAGTTAAGTTAAGTTAAGTCTAGTAAATTAATTTAGTTAAAGTAAGTTAGGTTAAGTAGTTAATTATATTAAAAATCATTTAAATATTACTAGGTGAGTCTTAGTTAGGGTTAACTATCATCAACGTTTTCAAGTGTCTTTGTGTTCGATACTCGGACTTCCTTAGTGCTATACTATTAGTGATCGGTACACTTGCCGATTTTGTGTGATTTCTTTAGGATTTTCGTTTAATAAATTTAAAGCTTAGTTGTTAGAGCATCATTATACACACATCAGCCAATTACGGGATACCGCGAGGCTAAGGACCATGCGGATAGTAGCCTGTTTGACTACCGGGCTGAAGGTGTCATAACAATCAATTCCGACAGTTTGTGATTTCCCATTAACAACAAGTCTCGCTTTATACCGATCCAAAGTTCCATCCGCATTAAAATTATGGTGAAAAATCCGTATAACAGGGTGATCATGCGGTCGGGGCACCAGTTCCCATGTATCATTATTTTGTAAATCCACATACTCATCTTCCATGGCGCGGTGCCAATTCGGATCCGATCGGGCAATGGCACAGGATTTTGGGATGGGTGATATGGTGGGTGTGGATGTGGCGTGAAGGTTTAGTCAATCCACCGGTTTAGAAATACCGGTAAGTGATCGAGTGAGCATCGGGTGGGAGGGTGTGGGGGCAACCGGTTCGTGTGGTTGAGGCGTCGGCTGGGAGGTGTTCGTTGCATGTTGAGCTACGGCCGGAGGTTGTTGGGTTTGGATGTTCGGGTAAGAGGAGGTGGCGGGTATGTTTGGTTCATGTGAGGGCAGAGGGGGGTCGGGTGGGTTTGCTGATGGATGTGTATTATTTGTAGGGTGAGGAGATGAGGTAGGTGGGGTGTTTGTAGTATGTGTCGGCTGAGTGTTGGTTGGGGAAGCAGGGGAGTTATTGAATGGGTTGAATTGGGATGGAGTTGGTGGGTCCTCCACGACACGTGTACGAGTTTAGGGTGGGGAGATCCCGGAAGGGAAACGTAAGTTCATCGAATGTTACGTTGCGGTATATGATTACTTTACCCGTAGTGGGATCAAAGCAACGGTACCCACGGAACTTGGATGGATACCCAAGGAAAACGCACCGTACCGAACGATTGTGTAATTTATGAGGCTGAGTGGAGGAAGTGTTGGGGTAGCACGCGCACTAGAACACGCGAAGATGATCATATGTGGGGTGCTGGCGGTAAAGGGCAAAGGGGGGGTGTAGTTAAAGAGACGCTTGGTCGGTAGAATATTGTGTAGATAGGTGGCGGTATGGAGAGTTTCCACCCAAAACGAAGGTGGAAGGTTCGCATGGGTGAGAAGGGTGCGAACGATATCATTCAGTCGGAGAATCATACGTTCCGAGCGACCATTTTCTTGGGACGTTTGGGGACATGAGAAACGGAACACAAAGCTGTGATTTTGGGCACATGATTTGAAGTCATGATTGTCAAACTCCCCCCCCAAAATCACACTGGAAGGCTTTGATATTAAGATTAAATTGGGTTTGAATGAAACGGTTGAATTTGACGAATGTGGGAAACATGTCCGATTTAAATTTTAAAGGGTAGACCCAAACAAAATATGTGAAGTTATCAATGAGGACCATATAGTATTTATAACCCGACTTGCTGAGGACGAGCGAGGTCCATAAATCACAATGAATTATGTCAAATGAGGCAAAAGTAACAGACAAGGAATCATAAAATGGCAATCTATTGTTTTTAGATAATTGGAAAGAATTGCAAACGTTTGAACCCGAAGGTTTATTACAATAAATGGAAAAACGTGAACGTAACAAATTTAAAATGAAGTCTCGGGATGGCCTAGCTGGCGATGCCATTGGTCCAAAGTGGTGGCAACAAAAGTAGTAGGGTCCGCCGGCTGAGTGAAAGGGTAGAGATCACCCGTGCTGTTGTGGCGGGAAAGATGAGCCCCAGTCTTGAAATCCTTCACAGTAAAACCAAAAGGATCAAATTCAGTGGAGTTCCAATTATCAATGTTAAATATACGAACGGAGAGTAAATTTTTAATGATATTTGGGGCGTATAAAAAATTGTTTAAGTTGTAGGTTCGGTTGGGTACGGTGAAAGTGGTATTGCCCGATCCGTTAATTGGAATTGCGTTGTCGTTTCCAACGAATATGGACTTAATGGGAGTTGTTGAAGAAAAACGGGAAATTTTACTTGGGTCCGATGCGAGATGAGTGGACGTGCCGGTGTCTATGTGCCATGGGTCTTGTTGATTTAGGTTCACGTGTTGCATTGCGTGAGCCAAAGTGGATGCGTTGTAGTCCGAATACCCGGCAAAAGGTGGGTTCCCCGTGGGGCTGGTAGTTTGAGGAGGTGGGGTGGGTAGTAACCGTATGGATTTGGGGATGTTGGAAAAGAGGTATAATGGGCTTGTTGGGCTGCTTTCCATGACCGAGATTTGGAGATAGCCACCCTTGGTTAGGAGGTAGCGACGGGTATGGGGTGGGGGTAGGGACCAGTTTGCATGAGGTGGCCATGGGGTGTAACCATATTGTTGACCGTGAGTTCATCCCCGACCCCGTTGGGAGTTCCTGCCCCCGCGACCCCCACATTATGGTAGCTACGACCCCCGCGACCCCCGTGGTATGATTGTTGGTTCCTTGAATCATGCGGGTTTTCTGAAGGTTCGGCCATGGCGGCTAAAACTGACGATGAGTTTCCGACGGCATTTTGATTTTTGATACGCATCTCCTCGTGGTGAAGCATAGTACACGCGTCATCCCACGACGGTGTGAGTTGGTGAATGAGAGCTCCGGCTATGGCATACTCCGGAGGTAGACCTTGCACCAGTTGTGTTACCAATCGCGGTCCATCAACATGTTTCCCGACGTCGGTTAATTGGCTTGCAATTTCTTACAACTTTTGTAGGTAGTCGGGAAGGGACGAACATGACCCGAGAGTCAAGTTAGAGAACTGTTAATTCAAGGTACCCGGCACGTGCGCTCTTGTTGTTGAGGAAAATATACTCCAGTTTAACCCAGATTTCCCGGGCGGTTGTCTTGAGTTCAAGCACGCGGTTGAGGTATTGTTTTGAGAGCGTGCTATAGATCCATTGAAGGAAGAGCGTGTCAATTTCCTTCCACTCGTCGAAACCTTCGCTATTTTCCGTTGGCTTTTCAGTTTCGTCAATATGGTCGACCACTTTGTAGGCAATGGCATGAAGCATGAATAGTTTTGTCCACTGAGAATAGGCGAGGGACGAACCGTCAAGTGTACGGATGTTGGAGTTAATGTTTGTAACGGAGTAGGCGGGGTGTAACGTGGGTTTGAGATCCATCGAGGAAGTCGTAGCCTCCTTATCAGCCATTTGGGGTGGTGGATGGTGGCGGGCAAAAAAAAACAAGTGGGTATGGATTTAGGGAACGATATTAGGCTTTGATACCATGTTAGTTTTTGATAATTGACGATTATTCTCATTAACAAAATCCCTTTAAATAGGGTCGACACAAATCAGGAAAAGATCGATACAAATCAATTTACAATCATAATCCATAAATAATTCTAACTAACTAGATACAATGAATGTGGATAGTGTACACTAATAGTAACTTATATTAATCAATAGTATTCCGTTGCTTACACTTGGTACCAATTTGTCTATATAACGATCATGCCCCCATGACAGGGTGTGACATGTATACTCGGGTTTCGAAGAAGAAATTTTAAAACTACAAATAGGAGGATGAGTGATTTGATATGGTGTTATGGTTAAAATGAGATATATAAATGTATAATTGGTATTCGATTATTTTTTAGTTAAACGATAATAATACTGTTGAGATAGGCCCCACATTTCTCTCTCCCCATACCTCCCATCGTCCAAGACCCCCTACTCCCACCACCATCACCCCAACTCGGTGTAGCTGGGCGATATAGGGCCAAAACCGCCTCTTTATCGCCCAGAACACAAGATATGGCCTTATAAGCAATGGAGGGGCACAAACTCCATCTGCCCCTAAACATGCACCAAATATATTTATCAAATTATATTATACTATATATTAAAAGGCAATTTTTGAAGCATTGTTTGTTTGTACTCTCTTTTTAATTTGTTGTACAATTTGTCAAGCATTGTGTATATTGTATCGTTGTTTTTTTTTATTGTACAACAATCTATCATAAGGCCACTTTTAGTGGGGCGACAAAAGGGGCTACAAAGGGGCGATTTTTTGTGAACGACCCCCCTCACCCTCGGCGATAATAGGGACGATAAAAATGGGGCGATGCCGGACAATGGTTTGAAAAATATTATTATTACATTCTTTTTTGTGTGGTATATATACGGGATTACTTTATAGAATAGTAATCAAGTTTTGAGATTGTTTTAATCAGGTAACTCATAAAATCTTTTGTTCTAATCAGGCTACTAAAGTTTGTTTTAATGTTATAATCCTATATATTTTACCTGAATAATATGTTTTGTATGTTTTTTTATTTTTAAATAGTTTGGCACTCAAAATATTTTTTAAAAAATTAATAAAATTAGTAAAAATTGAGAAAAAAAATTATTTGTGAAAAAATGCAAAAAAAAAAACTGAAAAATTTTCAACAAAAAAAAATTGATTTTTTTTGAAATTTTCAATTT
>NW_027503457.1:0-26771 GCF_021521415.1 Bidens hawaiensis
GTTCTGCTTGCCCCTCTTTTCTTTGCTGCGCGGTGACTCAGCTTGATGCGCTCTTTCTTCTTGCCCTATCTTGGGCAATTTTGTTTCTCATTTCTCGCGAAAACTCGCGATGCCTCCATTAACTTGGCCCACGTGGTGGGCATGCCATCTCTGCTTACGAGAGCTCGGCAGAGTTGATCACTGCGCGCAGCCTTGTATAAAGGCCACGCGCAGGAGTTGCTCAGTTATACCTCCGATTGCCAGAGACTCCTGATTGAAACGAGTAATGTAGTCTTCAAATCGTTTCATCATTCCTGCGCACGCAGTGCATGATGTCATCAGGGTCGCGCGTGTGTCTGCGCTGCTGTACGAAGTGGGCTAGGAACTTTTCCAATAGTTCCTCGAACCCATCAATTTGCCCAGTCGGCAAGCTCTCGAACCATACACGCGCCGCGCCAGTGAGGCAGCGAGCAAACATGTGACACCATGTTGGCATCGTCCAGCTCTCTAGGTTTCCCGTGTTGTAAAAACCCTTGCAAGAAATCGTCTGGATCTGTTGTGCCGTCATATTTACCCAAACCACTTGGCATCTTGGTCTTGTGCTGGATGGGAGCCTTCGCGATGCGCTCAGTGAACTTTGAATGTTTCACCAAGATGGCTGGTCTTTACGGTGTGGTCACGTCCACTTGCCCTCTAACTGGTGGGCTGTACGGCATGTGCAGATCCAGATCGGCTCTGGCTCCAGGGGCCATGTTCCACAGGCGCGCGGAGCTGTGAGCCTCCTGCATGAGTATCTCGCGTCTTCCTCATGCTATGCACTTCTTCATCACTGAACTCAGTGTGTGCAGTGTGAACAGAATGTCCTTCTTCCGGCGCGCGCGGCCTTTTTTGTTCCATGAACAGTTTGCTTATCAAGCGCTTGCCGTTGTGTTAAGTCGGCTAGCTTTTTCTGCTTGACCATCTCATTGTACTTGTCCATTAAACGCCGCTGCTCGCTTTATGAGCCATTCTTTAGGATCATTTGTTTCATCTTCTGGACCCATTGGTCCTTTTTGTTTCGCCGCCTGCCAGATTTTGTAACGTGAGATCGGTCTGGAGGAGTTTCAGTCTGGCCGTGAGGATTGTGATGAAGGGACGGTTACTGGTGGTGCGCGTAGAATCACTCGGCTGCCCTCAGAAACTGTTGTCCCTCATTAACATCCTCACGTTCAATATCCTCCAGAACTTGATCAACGTTATGAAACGCCAGAAACCATGGTGAAAATTGGTTTTTATTATATAGATCTGATTGCCGTTGTAACAGTGGATGGCGCCAATGAAGAAGCGTGGATCGACTCACTGGTAGACGATCTACTTTCCTCGGGTGTGATTATGCAATTTCACCGATGGGTTTCTCTTGGATTTGATGGATCTGGGTTCTTCCACCTACAAAACGAACAACACCGTCAACTTACCCCTCAGAAAGGGACAGAGGGTCCTCTTTGGGGTAACCCTCCGGTGTGAGAATAAGTAATTTGTGGGAGAAGATAATAATATGTGAGTAAGGAAATCTGAAGAGTATTGCTTAATAGCTGAATACTCTGTAGTTTCCTGTGATTGAGAGTGTTACTGGCTGTAACTGTCTGTGAGTGAATGTAATTGAATATGATTGAATGTGAATGAATGTGAATGATTGAATGTCTCTCCTTGTGGAGTTGATGCTGTATTTATAGTGCTAGGGTTTCCACTGATTGATCTCAGCTTGTTGGCCTTCTCCAATTGCTCTGCGCCACGTGTCCTCTGGGACACCTGGTGCTTTCTCATTGGTTGTAATCACGTGGTAGCACATGTGTCATGCTGAGTTGTCCACATTTCATTCGGCAGCTGTCAACATCAGCATATCTTATTCCTTAAAAAGATACCTTCTGGAAGGTTGTCTGACGTGCACAATCAAAGTTGCCCTAATCCTGATTTGGATAAGGATGAGATTGATTATGTGCATGTGTGATATGCGCCAATCCTGAGGATGCGCGAGGTCTTCTCTTTATTCTCACGCGCAGATGTTTCCTGCGCAGATGTGATATGCACGAGCATGTGATATGCGTCGCGCGCTGCTGCGCCACGCGCATATGTGATATGCGTGAGCATATGTGATGCGCGAGCATCTGTGGTGCCTGGGCATATGATGCCCGAGCATGTGTGGTGCCTGGGCATATGATGCCTGAGCATATGTGGTGCCTGGGCATATGATGCCTGGCATATGCGATATGCGCCATGCGCATAGGTTTTGGTTTTGTGCCTTCGTAATGTCTTGATTTCAAGCCTGTTGTCTATATCTTGTGGGTTGACCCGCCTTGCTCCGTGTTAAGGCGGGTACATACCTCTTCAATATATATATTATTAAATTTTAAATAATTTAAACAATTAAGATATTAAGATATGCTTATAATAATAATATGTAAATAAATAATTAATTAAATATACAAATTAAATAAAGAAATTTGATTAAATATAATTTCATATTTACCTATAATTATTCGAATAAATAAATACAAATATAAATATTTAAATAAATAATTGTAATATGTAATAATACATATAATATTATTTAAATAAATATTTACCTCAAATATTTAATGAAAAATACTTTTAACACGTTTACATATTTGTTATACTTCTTATACAATAACTACATATTATGGATATATATATAGGTATTGGATCATTTCAGAAGTTTTTTTACAACGAGAAGTGAATGTGTAACTCCATTAATCCATAATTTCACTCCATTTCTTATTGTGTTAGGTGCGTATGTACGTATTTTTGTATATGTTTATGTATGTTCGTAGTGTGTAAGTACGTAGGTTTGAATGTGGCTCGATACGTTTGTATGTGTGTAGGTAGGTTTGAATGTGTGTAGGTACGCATGTATATGTGTGTAGGTAGGTTTGTATGTGTGTAGCTATGACATAAATACAACCAATCTACATACATGTAGGTAACTTCATAAGAAAGGGAGTGAAATTAGGGATTAATGGAGTTACAACTTCACTTCTCGCTGTAATATCACTTCTCGCAAGATATATATATATATAAGGGATGGATATTTTGAGAACTTGATTAGCTGTAAGAACTTTAAGAACTCAATTTTGACCACACATTTAATTAAATGAAATGAAATATGTGGCTGAGATTAAATTTAATTAAAAAATAAATCAGGGGAGAGAATAAGTATTTTTTTATGGTTACATAAGTTTAAATGTTAGTTACACATGTGTAATAAGTCGATTCGGTGTGTAAAAAATAATGTAATTTTTTTGTACATTACTTACACTTACGTATTACACATGTGTAAAAAAAATTCAAAAAAAAATTGTTACGTTGAGTTCTTTCGAGTTCTTAAAACTCAAAGCGGTTCTCAAAAGAAAGAAATCAATCCTATATATATGTGTAACATATATGCATATGAGTTTATAAAGATTTTAACGACAAAGAAACGCTAGTATATGCTAATAGTAAGTGTCGAGTCTTAATAAAATAACGTAGGTTTATTTATTAATGTATACTTATATATATATATAAATATAATATATATATATACACACACGTACACATAACAAAAGCTTGAGGCGAGATTACTAGACAAGAAACAAAAACTTGATAACGTCGCTTTAAATAAATTATGTTTATTGTATATTAAATATTAATTATAATACTTTATAAAATCATTCTTATGTTTAAAACCATAAAACAGAAAAATAAAAGGAGCAAACAGGGCTGGCCGGGATTCGAACTCGCGTCCTCAGGCTGGCACCCTGGATGAACCAGATATGTTAATCCAACTGAACCGAGCTGTGAAAAGTCAACTTGATTCGATTAAGTCAAATCGATCCAAAAAGTCGTCTTGATCTGAAAATGTCAACTCGATCCGAAAAGTCAACTTGTACAATCAAGGTCAACGTGATCCGAAAAGTCAACTCAATCCGATATTTTATTATAACCTAAACTAACAAAGAAAGTCTAACGGACTTCAGTCTAGAAACCACTATGAGCCTACATCTGAGTTTTTCAACCGGATTTGAACCCAGACGCAAAACTCAAAAACACCAAAAACACATATTTGATTATTTCCGTAAAGATCTAAGGAGTGGAGTACTCCAAAAGAAGTGACTAACACGAAAAAAAACTTCAAATCCACCAAAAACTAATATCAAAACCCGAAAAGTTTGATCCGAAAACCACAAAAAGTTGAGCATAAAGCTCATGATACCACTTGTAGGTCCTCCAGATAGATCTCACAACCTTACTCAGATCAATCCGTTTTGTTAATTAGCGGAAATCACTAACAACACTCGGGTCTCAGATCTTAGTTTGTATGAATAAAAGAGAGAAAGAAGTGTTTGATTTGAGAAAACTTCTTTTTATTTCCAAGTTGTGTTTTATTTCAAATTAGAGTTGTTGGAGAGTTTATGGAGAAATAGGTAAAGTGACCCTTTTATAGGGTCCCTGTTTCTCCAAGTTTATATAACATGGATACAAAATAAACGTATTAAAATACGTAAAACACCGACTATTAGCAAATAGAAAGACATAGACAATCTTAATAATAATAAAAAATATTAGCTTTGAAAGGGTCAAAACTATAATTTTAGTAAACGTGTCAAAATTCATTTGTTCATTGAAATATTGTTATAATATGGCTTTTAATGATCCCTTATTAATTATAATATCACATAGGGCTACATACATTGTTTACATTTAGAATGCTCACAAATGGTTTAATATGTTTGCTAAAGTTGTAACAGTTGTATTTATCTTCAATGTGTTTTTGGGAATCGTATTCATAGGGGTTTTTATAATTGATAAAGATGGTGCTACTCTACTCTTCGCGGATGAGAGAAAGAGAACACTTCATGTTGAGAATTAACACTTTACCCCTTTATCTACATATTTCAATTTGGTCGTGCTTGCTTAAAAACTGTTTATTTGAATTAGGTATTATATCCAAGAAGTATGAATCTTAATTAAAACTCCGATAAAAATTATGATCATAGATAGCCGGGAATGAACCGGGAACCTTTCCTTTTCCAACTGCTTAAGGAAATGAACCATCAAGTGGCTGTTGTTAATAAAACTTGCTTTCTTTTTTAATTAATTAATTTAGATTGAGTTTTTTTTTACCAACTAAGTAACGCCTAGTACTTCGTACGCGGCCCCCATTGGCTAAAGGTAGCTCGAGCCGGCCACTAGTCCGGACGGACGGAGCCCCTAGCGGTCCACCTATTGAGGGATTCACCGGATAAAACCCGACCACCACGCCCGCCAAATGACACGACAACGAGGAGCCGATAAAACCGGATGAGATCAGGACTCGAACCATGGCAAACCAGGGTCATCCCTCATATAAATTGGTGATAGTAAGATTTGAAATTCATACCTCTCACTAGTAAAGTGAATGCTCTACCATTGAGCCACAACCAATTATATAATTTAGATTGAGTTACAACTTTTTACTTTCTTTTTCTTTTTTTTAATATTTATGCGTTTTCTTTCTGAAGTGGCAGGTTGCTTTACTAGATGACATTTATTTATATATCTACAAAATCTGGAGGAGTTGGCAACAGAGTTTGTACTTACGGCAGAGAGAGTTGTACTTTTCATCATCCATGTGATTGCTTTTGGTTTGCCTACACGTCTTCGCTTTCTTTTACACGTCACAATAAGAAACTGTCTCCATTACAAATCACATATGATATTACAAAACCACGTTTGGTTTTCTCACCACATGTTGCAATCCTGATTTTCCTTCAAACAGGTTTCTCCTTCTTCATCCTTCTTTTTTCCATTTGTGGCCTCTGTTTTGTAGGTTGTGATTATGGATTTTAGTTCGTTGTTCTGTTTCCTTTAATTAACGGTACTGTACTACACTGACTGTTGTTGATTTACTTACATTTACATTAGGTTTTAGGGTTCGATCTTCTTCATAATATACTTAGCTTTGGCTGTTTTGATGAATTTCTTAGTTGTTTGACATGCATGCCAGCTGTTTGTTGAAATGCCTAAAGAAATCTGTTTTGCTGCCCATCCTGCATGTCGGATGGTTTAGGTCACTGAATAGGATCAAAAACAGCAACGGAGTAGAATAAAAAAAGAAATAAGAAGCTCTACCGAAACTGACGCGAACCCCCGATTAAGCAATCAACTTAGAGAAAACAATCCGACCCAAAGCATACTGGTACCTCATTAAACACTCGATTTAGACACCCGATTAAACATAAAATAATACATAAACTGAAACCCCGAATCGCGATTAAGCAACACCCGACACCTAATTAAACAACATCCGACTTAGAGAACCCAATTAAACCTGAAAAAAATAGCGAAACTCACAAGAAACTATCCAGCCCAGGCCTTCTTAAACCCCATACTCATCCTTCATGTGGCATGGTTTCGCATTGGTTTTGGTAATCGAATAGGATAAAAAAACGACACTGGTTAGATGGTTTCATTTTTGTTTCGGTGATCGTATAGGAAAAATAAACTCACCTAAGAAAACGACAACCAAGAACAAAACAGAGTTTCGTTATTTTCTTTTTAAAACTTTGTATACAAAAATGTTGTAATCACATGTTGTAGGTATAAATTGGATTACATCAAACTGAATGTTTAATAAGTGTAACTGTTTCAGAATACAATGTTTGTATTGACCCGCATTTTATCTTTCTTTTATTGCGTTCAGATTAGCGTCAAGATTCAATTTAATAAGTGATTTCACTTTCGTTCTGTTCGTTTGCAGGTCTTCTAATCGTGCTCAGGATCCCTGGAGGTCGGTCGTTTGCTGTCACTGTCACTCACAGTAAGTCGATTCGATTTTAAAAACATCAAGTTAGCCAATTTTCGTGCAGGATTATCTAGCATCCCAAATTTTTATAAATTAAAAAAAGAACATAAACACAATACAATATAAGTTGAGAGTTCATCAGGTAGGAGCAAAAGACTAAAATATTTCTAATCACATAGATTCATTTGAACTATGCAATTTGATCATCATCTGATCTTCTCAAAACTATAATTCAAAATATAAACATGACCATGAAATCGATAAAAATATAACAAACCTCAGAAGAATTAATGTAATCATGATTAGTCATATATTATGCAAATTTATATCTAATCATGATTGGTTTATATATTAAAAGATACATAAAAAATATAAAAGAAAATGAAACAAACGTTAAGAAAAGAGAGAGAATTCAGTGGCCTCATAGAGAGGATTACCATTGGTGGCGGTAGACTGGTGGTAGCTGCCGGGTCTTGATTTGGAACCTTTGGTAACATTCATCTTAAGTGGATGGCCCAAGTATATGGTTTCTTGATGACAACTACTTTTGGCTGTCAAGTGTTGTATCCTTAAGAGTTCATTGTTTTAGTAGTGGAATTTGGTTTTGATGTAAACTTGAGTTTTCTAACCTTTGGTTTTTAATCGATTGGTTCCACTATAATCAGATTAGTTAAACATTTATGTTTGAAAAGGAATTTGATGTTACTTGCTTTCTGTTGTGGCTCAAGTCCTAATGTGTATATAAATTTTACCTAATGAAGTATAATAACTTGACAGATTGAGTTTATGGATTGATATTGAGCAATGTGGTGTTGTGATGTCTTATATAAGTTGATTTTAATATAATTTACAGTGTTTTATATAATAACTTGACGGTGTTTCTTCAACTTCAATGGTAATTGTTGAAAACATAGGGATCGACCGCTCCTCTCCCCGCAATGCGGGGGGCAAATATACTAGTTATGGTATAAAATTGTAAACACAACCTTCTTGCAAAATCATAGACTCGGTTGAACTCATGCTTGTAACTTTCTATAAGCGTTTGTCAATTTAGCTTTATATTTTATAACCAGGTCAAAGTGTTATGTTTATGGGATGGTATCGAGTTCACCCCATACAAAACAACTAGATTACTGTATGATATTTTAAACTTAAATTTTGAATATTAAACAAGTTCATTTCCTTAACGGATGAACACGAAAACATAATTTTGTTCAGTTATGTGTTTGTAAACCGTTTGTTTGTCTGATAATGGCTTAATGAACGAACATGAACAAGGCTCCGTTTGTTAGTCCAGTAAGGTCGTATTTATGTCCGTGAACGTCCGATAACGTGTTCGTTCATTTACGTTCTTTAATGTGAGATCGTTTTCGTTCATTCAAGTTCGTTCATTAAAGTTTTTTTTTTATATATATTTTCATATAATTTATAGTATTTAGTTTGGATTGAGTTTTTGATTAATAGGTTCTAATATTTGATTTTAATCTTCTGATGCTTATATGTAGAGATTGGACTTAACAATGAAGACCTGAAGACTTTCTTCCATTGATTACATTATCTATGACTGTGTCACACGCTAAGCCTCCCTGATCAAGTAATAATCCCAGCTCAATTGATAAAAATCAAGATATGTTTTCACGAACAATTAAGATCCTGCTAAAGTCAATTTTTATAGACCAAGTTGACGGAGCTACAAGAACAAGGCGTTGACATCATTCCGACCGATGGAGGAAAATGCTTTAACCCCTCAAAGCCTGGTATTCTTGGTTTAGTTGAAAAGGTAAACAAGATTCGACAAATCTCTCGCGACCAAACATCAAGTGGCTGGTGAGACTATGGTCGTTTTTACCCATTTGTTTATGAATGGGTCAATTCGGTTATGTTTTACCTCTTAACAGGTCCTAACGAAAAAGAAAACAAGCCAAATAGGTCAAAAATCACACAGTGTATTTTGATACATAAAACCTCCTTGATAAATTTTGGTTCACAAAATAGACTATTATTGTGACCAGGGGCGGACATCCATTGTGGGGAGGGGTAGCCTCCGCTACGGCTTAACTTTTTACCGGCAGTGTAAAAAAGAAAATTGGCCGATTTTCGTGTTTCATTACCGCTGGAAAAATATAACGTTACCGCTAAGATTTTAAGCCCAACCAATCTATGTTTTAAACCCAATCAAAAGCCAAAGCCCAAACAAAAAAACCCATTAACCCAACCAACCAAACCACCGTTCACCACTTCACCTATCCATTTTATCCATTTACAACAACAAAAGTAAAAAAAAATACAGTAGCAACGCAGCTCCACAATCCATCAGCATACATTGCTTTTCTCATCACTTCAGTTAGTGATTGTCGCTGTTGCAAAAAAAAACATACCAATGTTAAAGAATTTTATGAATCTCTTGGCATGGTTGTTAATACAGTTGGTGCTTCTTGCAAAAGAAAAGATATGATGTTGGAGTTTAAAAGAGAGAGGGTGAAAAATGAAATTTTTCTTAGTGAGATTAATACAGGAAAATGATTAAATCAAAAGGTTTCTCTTGCACGAGCCGGAGACACGCAATGGGGTTCTCATCATAGAACAATCACAAGTTTGTTAAAATTATTCTCGGAAGTTGTTGAGGTACTTCAATTTATTAAATTAGATGGAGATAGTGTGAAACAAAAATCTAATGCGAAAGGTATTCTATCATATTTTAAGACTCTTGAATTTGTGTTTTATATACACTTGTCAGACGAAATTTTAGGCCTCACAAATGCTTTATCAAAACATCTATAAAAAAAGAGTCAAGATTTGTTGGAAGCGTCTAAGTTGATAAGCGGGACAAATCGAGCATTGAATAATCTAAGACAAACCGGATTTGACAAGATGTTGGCAAAAGTTACATCTTTTTGTGAAAAAACAAGATTAAGATATTAGATATGGAGGAAAGTTATGGTAATAAAAGAAACCGGAAGTATGTCATTACAAATCGACATCATTTTGAGGTTGAAGTATTTAACACGATCTTGGATATGCAAATTCAAGAACTTGGAAATAGATTTATTGTTGTCTCAACTAGTTTGTTAGAAAATATATCTGGTTTAAATCCTTGTGATTCATTTTCCAAGTTTAACATATCTAAGATAGTGGTTTTTTCAGAGATGTATCCGAATGATTTTATTAACGAAGAAAGAGGGTGTATTCCGGGTGATCTTACGACCTTTTATTACACTTTAAAGGAAAATGCTAAATTTGCAAAACTGGGTGGAATGGGTGATCTTGCTCGTGTAATGGTGAAAACTGGAAAACACACAACTTTTTCCTTTGGTTTATCGAATATTGAAGCTAGCATTGGTGTTACTAGTTGCAACCGCAAGCGTTGAAAGATGTTTCTCTGAAATGAAACTTATCAAGACGGATTTGCACAGTCGAATGAGTAATGAGTATTTGAACAATGCTTTAGTTTGTGCGGTCGAAAGAGACATTTGATAAAGTAAATGAAGAAGGTGTAATGCTCGGTTTCAAGCTATCAAAAACCGAAGAGGAGATATTTACATCCCAACCTAGATCCGCCACTGTTGGTTCGTTAACTCGGTTAGTTCAAATTTATTTTTTGTCTTGTTTTTTATATTTGTTTCGTTAAAACATTGTATTAAAAATGGGGAAATTTTTTTTTGAGCGCTACGGCTCGATTTCGAGTCTAGATCCGCCACTGATTGTAACAATATAGGATCGACATGTAACCCAACCTGACATTTTTCTCACCTTTATGTGAATAAGTCCCATATCGATTTCGCATTAAGAATATGATCGGTTTGAATAATTCTAATTAATCATTTATGACTATGATTAAACATAGGCGAGTCCAAATTTGGCAGCAACATATCCGATTTCACGGGCTATTAAGATTCCCATGATGTGAGCGTCCGAATTAACTGCAGTTACAAAACCAATGGCCATCGCAACAGGGCCTGTAGAAGATGTAAGTACTGATGCAGCGTACTAATAGAGAACAAATGCTAATCACGTTGATTCTAAGAATACCCATGATGATCCTTCCCCAACCCCAGATTCAACCCAAAAGGCTTGAAAAGGAAAATCGTTTTTTTTATTATAATCTGATCAATGATCAGTCACAAACATTCATAGCATATTAGTAGAGAATCCAAAATGGGCTTGGGCCGAAACAAACAACCATAGGCCCAATAACAGCCCAAAACAAAACCCGAAAAGTAGTCAAAAAAACATAAAAGTGCCCAAAAAATGTATCTAGAAGGCTTATTTCAGAAAAATAAACGGGATAACCCGCCTATGACCGGTTACCACAACGTGATCCACGCTCCAACAGTCGTTTTAACTGGTAGCACGCTTGAAACGGAGGCCCGTAGTCCAAGTTAAGTCCATATTCACGCAACGCCTTTGGAAACGTGATCTTGGGCCTCCAGAAACAACATGGTCTGATCTTTTACACTTGGGCCCACATCAAGTACATTTTTAAATGGCATTCTTATAAATTTAGAACCCCCACCTCACTCAAATTTTGACTTGTAATTTTTCTTTTTATAATTGAAATAGGTGTGGGATCAACGATAAACAAGCTGAATGATGTTTTTAGTTATTGTGGAAGTCAGATCGATTGTCGATTCGTTAGGGTTGGCTGTGACAAAAGGAAGTGAATTAGAAAGCGTTGGTTTGTTTGGTTTGAAATAAATAGGATATGTTGTTTGACTTTTGACTTTGGTTATCTTTAATGAATGTTTTAGAAGCAAAAAAGAAGTTATCGGGTGATACAGGGTACCATGAAGCGTATTTTGGTAATTCATGTATTAATTAAATGTGTCAAAGGTGTTATATTGAATGGGCATGATAACTTTAGTTACGTGGAACGTCTGTAAATGAAGTGAACGAATATAATTGAACGAAATTCTTTTGTCAAGTTGAAATTTTATAGTACTCTTACTAGGCATGGAAATTAAGTGAATGAATTTAATTAAACTAATTTTTTTAATCAAATTGTAATTTATTTAAAGTACTCTTTACATGTAAAATTAAAGGTGCATAGATTAGAGGTGTAGCAACTCATACACATGTAAACAAACACGAATGTGGCATGTCTGTGTTCGATCATTTAACTTTAACTAAACACGAACACGAACATATAATTTAACAGAATTTTGTGTTCATGTTCATTGATTAGAAACTCGAGTGTGTTCATGTTTGTTCGTTTAAAACCTAAACGAATCGTTCTTGAATGTAAGAGAACACTAGGTTAAATGAACATAATAAAACAAACCTAAACGAAGACAAATGAACATTTTGTACAAACAATAAAATTATAATAAACCTAAATAAGGTATAGACGGATATTTTCATTAAAACAAAAAAATCATTGCAAGAATAGCGAACGGATTAGTGTGTATTAAATCTAAACAAACATCCGTACAAAAACTTTAAAACAAAACTCCGTTAAAACGTAAAAGAAAATCATTAGCAAGAATAAAGTAATAAAATTATTAAAAGCCAAAACCTAACAAAACCCGTGTAACACGCGGGCTAAAGGCTAGTATATATACACATACAAAAAGGATTTTTTACGAAATTTATTCAGTTTAACTTTCTCATGGTACATTCAACCACTGTAATTATACTAGACATTAGAGTGTATGAAACGATCTCTATTCATATGGGGGATTGTTGGAAATTTTAGACACAAATAATTATTATGTGTTACTAGTAAATTACTTATTAACGTCTCCAAACTAGATTTACGATGAATACGATGTTGATACTCTAAGATGTATGTTTGAGAATATAAAGTAAGGAAAATAGGTCTGTTCCACATTAGTGAAATGAAAATTGGGTTTTTTTTTCGGGTTGTGCTGGGGACACCCCATACACCCCTTAATATGGGTGCATAGTGCAATACACCTCATATTAAGGGGTGTTTTTCCTAAATGCTGCGCCGCGCGGAACCAAGGGGGAGAGCCGGTCGCGCGGCGTCTTGGACCTGCTGCACTCATTTCTGGATTTTTGGCCTTTGTTTGTATTATTTGACTTCTTCAACTTTTTTTAAACTTGTGAAACTATTGATATAAAACATAGAAAATAAGTTTGACTCCTTCCCTATATAAACAACCTCACCCTCTTCATTTCTCCTTGCTCATTTCATCTTCTTTCTCTCTCAAACTAAGAACATCATCTCTAACATTCAAGGTTCTTAATAATCAAACAACAACCTTCTTTAATTCTTGTTTGTTACTTAATAATTCATATCTTGTGGCACAACATATATATAATATGCACCCCTTGTTTCCTTCGGCTTTTATCTTCTTCGGGAGGTGATATGCTACAAGGCAAGGCTTCATGGAGAACTCTTTGTAGTTCTTGATTATACTATTTTCCTTTAATGCTATACTAGTCTTGTTTATATTGTAAGTAGTTTAGTTTTAATTCATGTTTGAAGAGTTTCATGGTCTTGGGTATGAAGTCACTAGTCTCGGTTTCATCCCGAGATTAGATCCGAACCAAGACCGAACCAAGACCGAACTCTTGTTTACTAGCTTTTGTTTTAAATAGTTTTGTTTACTAGTTTTGTTTAAAATAGTTAAATAAACATGTTTATGAAAGATTTGAACCTTGTAACTTCTAAAACCATTTTGATAGTTCTATGGTATTTGGGTATGTGGCAACCATCCTCGGTATCATTCCGAGTCAAGGACCGAACCAAAACCGAACTAAACCGAGTTCACTTGCCTAAGACACACAAGTGTGTTTTTGGCCATCGAGACTCATCTTTTCTTCAAGAATGTATTTTAAACTAATTTTAAGTATTTTATCAACTCACTTGGTGTGTCGGAATCCAACTTGATCTTATAACAAGCTTGGACCGGTGAAACCAAATACTCACTTAACGGACAATAGAACTATATACTTGGTTAAGACTTTCGATTTTATTGAGTTATCTCAAAACATTTTGGAAAGTTAACTTTGAGTTTAGTTAATTATCTAGACCCAAGTTAACAAATCCGAACACTCGAATAAAACCTTGTTTTGGTGTTCTTATACCCAAAGGGTCTTGCATTAGTGGATTATAACCCACATAAGTTACTTAACATAGGTTGATTAATAATTATGAATGGAATACCAAGACCCAGTTTCGAGTAAACTTACCTTTTAGAACATGTATTTAATTTCCCAACTATTTATATTTTTAAATCATAAACTTCATTTATTTACTTTACTTGTCATACTTTACTTTAAACCCTTCCAATACTACCTACTAACTTAAGACCCATTCAATCTAGGTCTTGCTCGTTAACCCGATCTCCGATTATTCACGAATCAACCTTTCAAGTTACTTAGTTAACGTGAGTACATTTCATCCCCCGTTTTCACTTTTATCTTTTGGGGGTAACATGCATACTTATTCACACAAAAGTGATTTATTATACTCATTTCTCAAACCACAAACTTTAGTGTGTATGATGCTAGGATACTTGCTCTTTTGTGTGTTATATGTCTCATATGCTTTACGTCCGCGAGTGTTTATTTTTATGTTGTTGTTGAGCCTCATTAAGTATGATCATACGCTCCCCTAACTACTTAGCCTTGTGCTAGTAGAATAGGACCTCATTATCCAAGTATGTCGGTTGCTACTGTTCAGAAAGGATCCTCATTTACATATGTTTTATATACCACGATTGATGCTTTTATTTATAGTATCATATAAGTTTGTGGATTTCGCTCATATTATATATACTCAAAACTATGAAATTGCTCACCAACATACGTATTGACAAATGTTATTTTATGCATTATTACAAGTTTGATTATTACTTGAGTTGGAGTTCGAAGACGTCATTCTATTTGATACCGCTAGGTTATTAGAAGAATGAACAATATCTATCTTTTATATTTTAATGTTTATTTATATGAACAATATGTGTTACTTTGATGATTGAATGAAATTAATGAGTTGATTAAATATTGTCACTTTAATAGTGTCTTGTGTTCTTGGGCAATTGGTTTCACGCCGGCATGTTCCGCCGCCTTTGGTCGGGGTGTTACATGTTGGTATCAAAGCCAAGACTATAAGATAGGTGGTTAGACGTAACGGCATAGTATAGTTTTGCTTTAGGGTCCTTATACGTGTTACCCTACTTGGTTGTTCATTACACTTATACATTTAATTGCTTATTTATTTCATTTAATCTTCAAAAATATACACATGCACACACTCTCATAGTATTCCAAGGTATCCTTACCTTAAAATGCAAAAACATTAGTTTTTATATTGTGTTTTATGGATTACAAACTTAATTTGGATCCCGTTATTTAAGATCTCCTTAAAGGTTGCATTTATATCGGGTTTGTAGCCATCATGGAAAGCGAAACACTATGAAACGACCATTTGACAAAAAGATTCCAAGAATCGAAGGTGATATACTTACCTGGGATGGTTGAATTATAGTGTGCGTTTTCTAGGCCTACGAATCATGTTATACATGTCAATACTTTAAGTTGTCGAATGCAAGCATTCCGGTTGCCTCCTTATATTTTTTGGTGTTAAAAATACAAGTTGTTTTTAACATCTCGTTGTATCTCCGTTTTTATTATATGTTATTATCGTTATGAGTCACAACAACATAATTAGACGCGGTGGTACGTGCACATGTTCGACTCCGCCTATTACTTTATACAACTTTATTTGTCGGGATATCAAACCCTGGTGATTTCGTGTATGATTTCCCGACTATATATATAAATTTCAAAATCTCAAAACCTCCAATTTTTGAATGGCAAAAGTTTGAAACTTATAAATATATATACATTTTTTTTATCTTTTGATGCAAGTATAAATTAGTTTTTACTAACATTCTCATCCTTATAACTCTAGGATTCACAATCATTAAAACCTCACATTTACTCATTTTCCCCTCATACTTATATCAGTTACCCCAAACTTATACCATTTTACTTTTATTATTTTAGAATGCCTCCAATCCGTCGCCAACTACGCAAGCCGAGCTCCGGTCGTCGGATGGCCGCAATGGTAGCAAAAGAAATCGCCGCTGTAATTCCCGGACTCATAACTCAATCCAAGCCACCCAACCCACCGTTACTCAAACCACACCCATCCCCATACCTTTCGCTTTGAAAAACTTCACTAGTGCAAACCCATCTCTTCTTTGGTACGAACTGTGCCACCACTTTGTTGCAATGGTTCGAGAAAATGGAAAGTGTGTTTACTCTTTGTGAGTGCCCCGAACTCAAAAAGACCACGTATGCCTCTAGCATGTTTGAGAATACCGCCCGCACTTGGTGGAATAGCGAGATTTTCACCCATGGAGCGGAAGTAGTTATGGCCTACTCATGGACCAAGCTCAAAGAAGTCATGATGAAAATGTTTTGCCCAAAACATGAACTTCAAAAACTCGAATCTGAATTTTTGAAACTCAAGCAAGAGAGTGGTGACAACTCCACCTACTCCAACCGCTTCCACGAGCTTAGTCTCTTGGTTCCTCACTTGGTCACTCCCCTCGAAAGGGCTATTGACTCGGTGATGAGTCGCAACCCGCAAACCCTTCATGATGCTATTACCTTCGCCGGTGCCCTTTCTGAAAACCATGTCAAAGACGGTACCCTCTCCATCAAGAAAACGAGTGACAAGAGTAAGCCCGAACCAACCCCTCAAGCTAAAGTCGACCCACAACCTCAAGCCATCAACTATTCCAGTTCCACCCATCACACCAAAAAGAAAACCAAAACAAATTACGGAAACTATGCTGTCACCCACCCATCACAACCTCAATCTCAATCCCAAGCACTCCAAAACCGAAAACCGTATTCCCGCGTGCACCCACCATGTAACACTTGTCAACGTCATCATCCCTCCTACTCTGCTTGTCGCCACTGCACCAAGTGTAACCGCTATGGTCACACTAACAACGTGTGTCGAGAAGCCTCTCGTAGGCAACCCGCTCCACCAAGGTTTGCCCTATCCAACCAAAATCTCCCCGCTCCTTTTGCTCAAAACCCTCCTTCTCAACCTAGGGCTTATTTCAATTGTGGAGACCCGAATCACTTCTGCAATGCTTATCCTAGACTTGCCCTTGTTAACCAAGCACAAATCATACCCACACCCTACTACCAGACCCAAGCCTACCAAGTTCAAACTTACCAACCCCAAATCCCACAACTCTTGGCTCCTCCCGCTCAACCGATCCAACTAATGCAAGCCCTTCCTCCTCCACCACACCTGCAAGCCATGCAATCTCTCCCATCTCCTCCAGCTCAACAAGACAACCACGGGAACCATGGGCGTGCCTTTATGATGAACGCCAACCAAGCTCAAGTTGCCAACGATGTGGTGAACGATATGTTTTTAGTAAATGAGCATTTAGCTTCAATTTTATTTGATATCGAAGCTGATAGGAGTTTTGTTTCTTTTAAATTTGAATATATTATGGGCGTATCCCACACTAAACTTTCTCGCCCCTTTTCTGTCGAAGTCGCCAATGGAAATTCCATCATCATCGATTCAGTCATTCATGATTGTATCCTCACTCTTTGCAAGCACGAGTTATCGATCAACCTCATCCTGATGCAAATGGGAAGCTTCGACATCATAGTAGGCATGGATTGGTTAGCTTTGCACCATGCCGAAGTCGTTTGTTAGGAAAATTCATTCATATCCCGCTCGTCAATGGCAAAATTCTCAAAGTCTTTGGCAAAACGATCCCCAAGAAACTTAACCTCATGTCTTGCTCTCAATCTCCTAAGTACTTGCGCCAAAAGTACGCCATTCCTAGCCCAAGCGGTGGTGAAAGATTCAAAAGAAAAGAAAATTCAAGACATTCCCGTTGTTTGTGAATTTCCCGGCGTTTTTTCCCGAAGACGTCTCTGGTCTTCCACCCATTCGTCCTGTTGAATTTTGAATCGACCTTTTACCCGGCGCGACTCCCGTAGCCAAGGCTCCTTACCGTTTAGCTCCTTCGGAATTGCAAGAGTTATCGAACCAACTTCAAGAACTCTTCGATAAGGGCTTTATCCGTCCAAGCTCTTCTCCTTGGGGCGCTCCCGTCCTCTTCGTGAAAAAGAAAGATGGCTCGTTTCGCATGTGTATCCATTACCGTGAACTCAATAAACTCACCATTAAAAATCGTTCCCCTTGCCTCGCATCGACGACCTCTTTGATCAACTTCAAGGCGCAATTTGTTTTTCCAAAATCGATCTTCGATCGGGATATCATCAATTTCGTGTTCATGAAGACGACATTCCTAAAACCGCCTTTTCGTACTCGGTACGGACATTACGAATTCTTGGTTATGCCTTTCGGATTAACCAATGCACCCGCGGTATTCATGGATCTCATGAACCGCGTTTGCAAACCATTCTTGGACAAATTTGGTAATTGTTTTCATCGATGACATTCTTATCTTCTCCAAGACCCAAGCCGATCATGAGCATCATTTACGTTCCATTCTCGACCTCCTATGAAAAGAAAAACTTTATGCCAAATTCTCCAAATGTGAATTTTGGTTAAAAGAAGTTCAATTTTTGGGTCACGTCGTCAACGATAAAGGTATTCATGTTGATCCCGCCAAAATCGAGGCCGTAAAAGATTCAAAAACTCCATCCACACCCACGGAAATCCGATCTTTCCTTGGTTTGGCCGGGTATTATCGACGATTCATTCTAAACTTCTCTAAAATCGCATTAGCCCTCACTACACTAACTCATAAAGGAGAACCTTACAAATGGGGACCGAAACAAGAAGAAGCTTTCCAAACTCTAAAGCATATGCTTTGCAACGCTCCTGTTCTAATCCTTCCCGATGGAAACGACGACTTTGTGGTATTTTGCGATGCATCCAACCAAGGTCTCGGTTGCGTTCTCATTCAACGAGGTCAAGTTATCGCATATGCCTCAAGGCAACTCAAGGATCACGAAAAGAATTATACGACTCATGATCTCGAACTTGGTGCCGTCGTTTTCGCTCTCAAAATCTGGAGACATTATCTTTATGGCACAAAATGTGTTGTATTCACCGATCACAAAAGTTTACAACAAATCTTTGACCAAAAAGATCTCAACATGAGACAACGTCGACAGGCCGAATTACTTAGTGATTACGATTGTGAAATTCGCTACCACCCCGGTAAAGCGAATGTTGTAGCCGATGCCCTTAGTCGTAAAGTTAATGTCAAATCCATTCTGCTTCATAGCATCATCATTCAAACCGATCTCCAAGACCGCATCTATCGAGCCCAATGCACCTCCATGGATGAAGGCAATATGTCTTATGAAATGTCATGTGGAGCAGAACTTCAACTTGAAACCAAACCCGATGGCTTGCTTTATTTCCTCAATCGTTTGTGGGTTCCCGATCGTGATGAACTTCGTACTTTCATTCTCGATGAAGCTCATATGTCACGATATTCCGTACATCCCGGTGTGGATAAAATGTACTTCGATCTTCAATCTATTTATTGGTGGCCGGGTACGAAAATTGACGTAGCACTTTATGTCTCGAAATGTCTTACTTGCTCAAAGGTTAAAGCCGAACATAAAAAACCTTTTGGGTTACTCGAGCAACCTCCTATCCCTGTTTGGAAATATGAAGGCATCGCTATGGACTTTATCACCAAATTACCCCCCACTCAAAAGCAAAATGATAGCATTTGGGACATTGTTGATCGATTAACCAAATCGGCTCACTTCATCTCGATCCGCGAGAAGTACTCTGTTGAACAACTCGCTCAAATCTATGTTCGTGAAATTGTATGACGCCATGGTATTCCTTTGACCATCATTTCCGATCGTGAAGCTCGTTTCACATCCCGTTTTTGGAAATCGCTTCAAGAAGCTTTGGGCACTCGCCTCGATCATAGTACCGCTTACCATCCTCAAACCGATGGCCAATCCGAACGTACAATCCAAACTCTCGAGGATATGCTTCGATCTTGTGTTCTTGATTTTGGTAGAAATTGGGATGCTCATCTCCCACTTATTGAATTCTCATACAATAATAGCTATCATTCTAGCATTGAGATGGCTCCTTCCAAGCTCTTTATAGTCGTAAGTGTCGTTCCTCGATTTGTTGGAACGAGATTGGTGAAGCCCAAATCACCGGTCCTGAGATGGTTCAAGACACTCTAGATCGTATCGATCCAAATCCACAAAAATCTCCTTGCTGCTAGAAGTCACCAAAAGAGCTATGCCGACAAACGGCGAAAACCTCTCTAGTTTAATGTTGACGACTTTGTCCTTCTCAAAGTATCCCCTTGGAAGGGGGTAGTACGTTTTGGAAAGAAAGGAAAACTAACACCCCGTTTTGTAGGCCCATTCAAGATCCTCGAAAGGATTAGAAAAGTGGCTTATAAGCTCGAACTACCGCAAGAACTTGCCGGTGTTCATCCCACCTTTCATGTCTCAAACCTCCAAAAGTGCTTAGCCGAAGGTAATCTCCATATACCTCTCGACGAAGTACGTATCGATGAAACTTTGCAAATGATCGAAAAACCCGTTGAAATCTTGGAACGCAATGAGAAACGAACTAAACATAGCCGCATCCGTTTAGTTAAAGTCTGATGGGAATCACGGCGTGGCGCTGAGTTTACTTGGGAACGAGAAGACGAGATTAAGGAAAAGTACCGCACTTGTTTATTACGGATTCTTCTTAATTTCGGGAAGAAATTTTCCCAAAGTAGGGAAGACTATAACATTCGTATTTTTCGGTTAATGTTTGTATTTGTATTTGTATCAAAACCCTACCCGTTTGTAAACCGAATATTTCAAAAATATAAAATATTGGATTTTTATGTTTCATAATCATCTCACACTTGTCGGTTTTCGAAAACACTTTTTAACGGGCTTTAAAACCCGAAAAACGCTTCGAAAACGCCCTGAAACAACCCGAAACGACCCGCAAAGCAAATTGGACCAGCCCCCTCCCCCCCCATGGAGGTGCCGCGCCGCACGGAGCAATGGGAAGAGCCGGTCGCGCGGCGTCTTGGACATGTTGCACTCATTTCCGGATTTTTGGCCTTTGTTTGTATTATTTGACTTCTTAAACTTTTTTAAACTTGTGAAACTCTTGATATAAAACATAGAAAGCAAGTTTGACTCCTTTCCTATATAAAAAACCTCACCCTCTTCATTTCTCCTTGATCATTTCATCTTCTTTCTTTTTCAAACTAAGAACATCATCTCTAACATTCAAGGTTCTTAATAATCAAACAACAACCTTCTTTAATTCTTGTTTGTTACTTAATAATTCATATCTTGTGGCAAAAAATATATATAATATGCACCACTTTTTTCCTTCGGCTTTTATCTTCTTCGGGAGGTGATATTCTACAAGTCAAGGCTTCATGGAGAACTCTTTGTAGTTCTTGATTATACTATTTTCCTTTAATGCTTTACAAGTCTTGTTTATATTGTAAGTAGTTTAGTTTTAATTCTTGTTTAAAGAGTTTCATGGTCTTGGGTATGAAGTCACTAGTCTCGGTTTCATCCCGAGATTAGATCCGAATCAAGACCGAACCAAGACCGAACTCTTGTTTACTAGCTTTTGTTTTAAATAGTTTTGTTTAAAATAGTTAAATAAACATGTTTATAAAAGATTTGAACCTTGTAACTTCTAAAACCATTTTGATAGTTCTATGGTATTTGATAATAGAACTATATACTTGGTTAAGTCTTTCGATTTTATTGATTTATCTTAAAACATTTTGGAAAGTTAACTTTGAGTTTAGTTAATTATCTAGACCCAAGTTAACAAATCCCAACACTCGATTAAAACCTTGTTTTGGTGTTCATATACCCAAAGGGTCTTGCATTAGTGCATTATAACCTACATAAGTTACTTAACATAGGTTGAGTAAAAATTATGAATGGAATACCAAGACCCGGTTTTGAGTAAACTTACTTTTTAGAACATGTCTTTAATTTCCCAACTATTTATATTTTTAAATCATAAACTTCATTTATATACTTTACTTGTCATACTTTACTTTAATCCCTTCCAAGACTACCTACTAACTTAAGACCCATTCAATCTAGGTCTTGCTCATTAACCCGATCTCCGATTATTCACGAATCAACCTTTCAAGTTACTTAGTTAACGTGAGTACATTTCATCCCCCGTTTTCACTTTTATCTTTTGGGGGTAACATACAAACTTATTCACACAAAAGTGATTTATTATACTCATTTCTCAAAACACAAACTTTAGGGTGTATGATGCTAGAATACTTGCTCTTTTGTGTATTATATGTCTCATATGCTTTACGTGCGCGAGTGTTTATTTTTATGTTGTTTTTGAGCCTCATTAAGTATGATCATACGCTCCCCTAACTACTTAGCCTTGTGCTAGTAGAATAGGGCCTCATTATCCAAGTATGTCGGTTGTTATCGAGTAGAAAGGATCCTCATTTACATATGTTTTATATACCACGATTGATGCTTTTATTTATAGTCTCATATACGTTTGTGGATTTCGCTCATATTATATATACTCAAAACTATGAAATTGCTCACCAACATACGTGTTGACAAATTTTATTTTATGCATTGTTACAGGTTTGATTATTACTTGAGTTGAAGCTCGAAGACGTCATTCTATTTGATACTGCTAGGTTATTAGAAGAATGAACAACATCTATCTTTTATATTTTGATGTTTATTTGTATGAACAATATGTGTTACTTTGATGATTGAATGAAATTAATGAGTTGATTAAATATTGTCACTTTAATAATGTCTTGTGTTCTTGGGCAATCGGTTTCACCCCGGCATGTTCCGCCGCCTTTGGTCGGGGTGTTACAACAAGTTTGTAACAAGAAATACAAGGAAAGTACAAGAACAATTAACTACTTGTCCATTTATTAATATAACCTAAGTTCTAGTGTATTCTTGGTTTCATCCTCTAATAATTGTACCTGTAACATATATATAAAATAAAGTCAACTAAATGAATAGTTGGTGAGTTCACACAAGTTTTTGATATACGTACATAAAAACCATACAATTCCGTGAACAAGTGTAAATGAGCAAATAATGTCTTTTCCAACTGGGATTGTGCACCAGCGTACTCAGATAAGCGCAAGTAAGGTCCTTTCTAGTTGGGATTGTGCACCAACGTACTCGGATAATGAGGCCCTTTTCCACTCATAACAATAAATGTATTAAGCGCAAAGGGGGGCGTATGATCATACTATCTTGAAGTAATCCATGAGCAAGTAATTTGTAGCAAGTAACAAGTAACACACAAGTCCATGTAACGAATTGTAGTTTGTAAATAATAAGTAAACGAAATTGAATTGTTGATATGATATATATGCTACCCTCAAAAGTAATAAAAGAGTAAAAAGGGGGTGTGAGAAACTCACCTTTAAGTTGAAGACAAACTTGAAATAAAATCGAAAGTGAGAAATTGAAACCGCAGCAATTGGATGTCACGAACTAGAATTAAAAATACAAAATTAATAATTACTAATGACTCACAAAGTAAATAGATCGGGTTGTCGGGGATTCGAAATGTTTAATGTATGTTTTATTATTTTATGAAGTTGATATTATAATATTATATTTATTGGATTATTAACGATTTATTAATTTAATATTATTTAAATTACAAGATTTAATATTAAGTTTGAATATTATAAAGGTTATGGAAATATTGATGTTAACGGTATATTTTAAAACGAATATGTTAACGAATTTTAAGGTTTAACAAACGAAAATATGATATATATATATATATATATATATAATTTAAACGAGTTTAAAACGAATTTGCCGAGTTTGGAAGATTTGTTTTTAGGTGACAAGTCATAGATAAGGTTTAAAAACTAATTTCATTTAACTTAATATAATTTTATTGATTTATATAATTTTTATAGATTTTATTTCGTTTAATATATATTAGAAAAAAGTTTTAAAAGAAAATAAAACATAAAAACAGGCTGACCTAGATTCGAACCCGGGTCCTTCTGCCCAACTAACGTGAACCAACCACTAAACCAACTTGTTTTGTTTGTTATAATATCATAAACATAAATCTATAAACTAACAGAAAAAGGTCATCATCTTCCTTATAAATCCCAGAATTTCAAATCTGTAAATCCGTCCCATGTTTGCTTAATTAAGTTTAGGGGTTTTGTTAATTGGCTAAAAATGAATCAAAACCGTATAATCATTACCTCTAATAGTGACGGAAAGGCTGTGAACGGTGAACTGGCCGGAGACGAATTTTGACGAACGATTATGAGATTTAAAGTGTGTGTTAAGTTAAAAAGATGATTTTCGCAGCTTTAGGTGTTAGGTTAGGTTCTATTTATATTATCAATTGAAGCGGTTAGTATTTATTTCGAGTTATTACGACTTTTATTAAGGCCGACGGTTCCGAGGATTCATTAGTGTTAATTTGATTGTTAATGAAGAAATAAATAGCATATTATTGTTTAGAATTAATGGAGATGTGGTTTGGGATGGATTAACGGCTCAAGAGGTGTTCAAAACGCGTTGTTTGGTTTTCTCCGGCGATGGTTTCCGGCCGCCAGACATGGCTGCCGGAAAATCGTGGAAGGGAGAGGGAAAACGGGTTGGAGTTTGGGTTATAATAATAATAATAATAATAATAATAATAATAATAATAATAATATATTTTAATAATTTTACATATTAGCCCCTCTAGATTCCAATAACTTTAAATAAAGATTTAAACTATAATTACATAATGAACCTTGTACTTTGAAATGCTTTATAAACTTAATAAAAGTTAAACATGATTTGGATTATACTAACATTATACCCGGCTAGTTTGGAACTCGATAAAGACTTTAAACAATCGTAAATCAGTGAGGATAATATATTACTAATAAACAAGGAATAAGAATAAATTGAAGCGACAAAATGAGTCGGTTTAACGAATATAAGTACCAAAAACTTAAACATACATGAAAAGAAACTTTGTTATATATATATATATATATATATATATATATATATGATAAACAATATAAATTTTAAATAGAACAAAACCGAAAATTTAAAATGGGTCGAATTTTCGGGTTTGAAAGGTAACGAATGTTACATCATATGGTACCTTATATGCCCGTATAGCACAATACGAGGCATATAGGTTCAGTTGGAATAATTGAGCCATCCGGCTCCCCCTTTCTTCTCTTTATTTTATATATATATATATATATATATATATATATATATATATATATATATATATATATATATATATTGCCATACACAAATACATGCACACACAATTCACTCTCCCCTTTCGAGAATCAATACCAAAAAAATAAAATATGATGGTTCGACAATATGTTTCCTGACAACGAGGAGGAGTTGGGATACGCACCTAATGATTAGCCTAACTCGTCAATATTACCTGATTTAAACCAGGTTTCGTTGTATATTGATATAATTTAAAGTTATTAGTTTGTTTATAACTAAAATATGATACCATTTACGTTTTTCAGGAGTATCACCATTACAATAGTCGGGCTGAACAGTCTTATGATCAGCCTAGCATGCCCGGGTTACCAAATTTAAACTAGGTAATATATGTTCAATATAAAGTCGTTATTTGATTTTTAACTAATACATGTTACCGTTACGTTTTTCAGGAGTATTTCGCTTACGATAGTCAACCTGAACAATTTTACGGTGAGCCAATGTACCAGTTACCTATTGGCGGGTCGGATTATGGAGGCCAGTTGCCTTCTTTGTACCACGCACCAGTAGAATATTCACGGTATAATGAGGGAAATGAACATGTTGGGGGACCCAGATGATTAAGATCATTATAATGATTATATACGCGAGCCGATGATTTCATATAAAACAAATAATGTAAGACATCATATTTTTTGTTAGTAAATAATAATAATAATAATGATAAATAATAATAATAGTAATAGTATATAATAATAATAATAAATAATTACAATAATAATAATAATATAATAAATAATTACAATAATAACAACAACAACAACAATAATAATAATAATATAGGGCCCCTTTAAGCAAAAGAGGGGTTAAAAGGGGATCAATATGCCTCGTATAGTACAATACGGGGCATATTAAGGCCCATTTTACCATTTGTATTCTCACCTGTATTACATATCACACACAAACCCTTCTCCCCACCATCCTCGGCGTTCATAACTACTATCCCCGTCGTCATCTCCTCGCCATTCATCACTACCACAATCCCCGACGTTCATCACCACCACCATCCTCGTTCAACTCGTCGTCCAAACCCCATCACCATCCTCGTTCCCCTCCGTCCATTCGTCATTGGCGTCCAAACTCCACCACCATCCCCCTCCCCCCCCGTCAACACGCCGTCCAAACACCACCACCATTCCCGTCAACACGCCGTCCAAACCCAACCACCACCAAACACCGGCATCACCACCGCCTTTTATAACCATCGCCGTCGCCGTTCATCACCACCACCGTCGTCGTTGATATTAAAAGGTACATTTTCATTATTAACTTAGATCGAATGATTTTTATTCAGGTATATTTTTTATTCGAGTTAAGTTTGTTATTGTTGGGTTGTTATTGTCGGGTTGTTGTTATTGTTGGTTTACAAAATGTGAATGGCTAGATTGTCGGTTATTGTCATTCTTGGTTTACAAAGTGTGAATGGTTAGATTGACGGGTTGTTGTTATTTTTGGTTTACAAAGTGTGAATGGTTAGATTGTCAGGTTGTTGTTATTGCCGGGTTGTTATTATTGTTGGTTTACAAAGTGTGAATGGTTAGATTGTCGGGTTGTTATTGTTGGTTGTTGTTATTGTCGGGTTGTTGTAACGTCTTTATTATTGTTGTTATTATTATTATTGTTATAATAATAATTATTATTTATATTATTATAATTTAATTTAATTATTATTTAAATTATTATTATTTAATTATTAAAGATAGGACGAGGTGGAGATGGAGATTGA
>NW_027503458.1:0-32438 GCF_021521415.1 Bidens hawaiensis
GTTAGTGTGTTCATCACTCAAAACTGCTAATTTATAAGTGAATCAACTTCATAATGTTTAAATTGGTTACACGAGACACTAACTACTTTACTCTTCGTAGTTCGACACCCTATTTGCCATTACTAGTTTAAGACGATTAGTAACAAAATTTTAATATTATTTTTGACTGGCCCTTCGACGTTGATCAATTTCACCTTCTTTTTTTACGTAGTTTTTCCTACTTTTTTGTGGGCGCGGATTCGGTGATTCATCATATTCTTCATTTATTGGATTATCCAACTCTTCGTTGTTGTCGCATTATTTCGACTCTTGGGGTTGGCAGAAGTTAGAGTAGCTTTTGGTGTTGGTGTTGGTATTATTGCAAGCGTTGGTATCGTGGCTGGTTCGGGGAGCGGTTTTATGGATCAAACATTGAGTTCGTCAAATCTTGGAGATTAGTTCGAGAATGGTGAAGGTGGAGTTGCTATTGACTGCATGACGTTTTGGCATTGTGACGGTATTTGTTGTGCATATGACCCGAACCTGAATTGAGATGGCATTTGTGATTACACTTATTGATTTGATTTAGGATTATGAGAATTACCAGCTCTCAGTTTCTTCGTACCTGTAACCTGACTAAAATGATCCATGTTTTTTAATACGAAAAGATGTTTTTAGTGTAAATAGAGATAAGTGACAAAAGATGACTATGTGGAATACAATTTTAATTATTGGTTAATTTAGAGATTAAATTTTAAATATCCTTTTTCAAAAGAAATTTTCATCATTCAACAGTACTATTAAACTATAAGCCCTTTAAATAAATATTTATCTACTTAATTTTCTTTTTTATTGATTCATCTTCCATCTCTTCATGTAGGGGTGGATCTACAGTGAAAACGGGTGGTTCCTCAAAACCATCTGAGTTTTGAAATAATAGTGTATTTATATATAGAAAATAATAAAGAAATCACCTTATAAATTAGAAAGGAACCATCTAATAAACATTTGAATCGTTTGTCCAGTTGGTAGCATGTTGGTTTTGTAACCCGGAGGACGCATATTCGATTCTTGACTTCTCGTTTTAGAAACTTTTTTTTTACTAACTTACCCTAACATCAGGGTTTTATAACAAACACAAGTATACAACCAGTCTACAAAACACAACGCCTCTCCAGTCTCCTACCACATACCAGAAACACATTCACCCTAATTACCACTGCCTCTCACCGTCGCAGGCCCCTGCCACCTCTCACCGTCAAAAACCGCCGCTTGTCACCGTCGCCAATCCCTGTTGCGGGTCATCGCTGCCTCTCTCAACCGCTTATGTCTTCGTTTAATCTTCTATCAGGTTCTCATCTTTTCTATTCCAAGTTACAAAATTAAACACTGCAAATCATTATTAGCCTAAAATTGAACTTTATGTGATAATAAAAAAACGGATGCTTAAACTTTCAATTTTAACTGCTCCAATGAATCTAGAAAATTGAAGTACTTGTTATCTATATACCAATTAATAGAAAATAGTATAAAATTTTGACCGGTGAATGAGTTCTTGTTGCTTTGATGTAAATTATAAAATTATTTGTTAAGTTATTTGTTAAATTTAGTTTTAGTTTGTTAGATTGTTGGTTTTAATTTGTTAGTTTGTTAGTTTTTGGTTAGTTTCTTTGTTTTAAATTTGTTAGTTTGTAATTGTTGATTGGTATTATGAATATCAAAAGATGAAGACTCTTGGTGAACAACTATAAGTATTTTCTTTTAATTCGAAAAAACTAATGTATTGTTATTATATATTTTTTTAATTTCTAATGACGGTACCTCTTTTATTATTTTATCGTATTTTTATTACGTAATGAACTTTTACTGAACCATCGAACCGATCCGAACCTCAAACCGACCCGGAATTTTTTATACCCGACTCTATGAAATTAAAACATCTAAAAGTAGTGCACCATCCAAAAAAAATTTCTGAATCCGCCACTCTCTTCATGTCTCATTACTTATTATTCTAATTGATGTATTTGTATATATACGTATCGTGTAAATGTGCACAATACAATTCTTTATCAAAACTATAGCATCCATGACATTTTCCTCGTTCATTTTTAACTAGTTTTTCTACCCGGCGCGTTACGCCGGGGTAGCTGGCAAAACTCTTGCGTTAAAACCCGGGCATTGGTTAAATTTGTACGTTACGACGATATGTCGACACGAATTCGGTCAGTACCGGCTACGTTCGTTACGATATAGACACCATTGGTAAAATTTGAGGGTTAAAACTCTAAAAATTAATTCGTCAAATTAACATAAAAACATTAACATATAAGAAAAAAAAATATTTAAGACGATGTTTATTTGGTTGGAAAACCGGGTCGGTGGTAAAACCGTAACGTTGTCGATCCTGGGCATTGAGGCGATAACTTGACACGAATTCGGTCGGTTATGATAATGTATCTTACGGAACCAGAACTAAAAATGGAAAAAATATAAAAATTTGAGGTGGACCAACGATCAATTTAGGGGGGTCGGTAGCGTTGTCGGTCATGGGCTTTAAATAAGGTCGCGAATTTGCACGAACTTTGTTGGTTTCTTTCAGATTTGTTATGGTATAGGAACTACAACAAAAATAAAAAAAATGACGTTTGATCGGTTTCCATTACGTTTATTATGGTAACTAAACTAAAAAAGAAAATAAACAAAATTTACCGGCCAATACGGTGCCGCCAAGTGGCCCATTAGGCCACTAGCGGCACAGAATTTGTTAATTATATATAGTAGTAACTAGGTTACTAACCCGTGTAGTACACGGGTAGAAATTAGGAAATTCATCACGTAAAGAAATTTAATTATATATTTGAATATTATATTATTTATTTTTTTAACCATTATAAATTTTTTTTTATAGTTTCATATAAGATATATTTTTTTCTATCTAATTAAATAAAGTTTTACATGTTAATTAACATAAAAATAAATTTAGATTGGGCCAAAGATAAAATTAATAAACTTTTGGTGAATCCCGTAAACAAATTAGAATCTTGAACTATTCATATAAATTGGAATTACAAAAGTGTTTGGAATTTTAGAAAACATTTTGAAGTAAACTAAGCATTCATGTCATGTGGTTTCATATCCATCCACATGTTCCACCTCCACTAAGGCTAAGCAATAAAAACCAAGTTGGTTTCATTCTTACGTAGGAACACATAATGTCGGAAGATACATTGTATTATCATGTTTGCTTGGATTCTATTGCTCTATTTAATTCATTATGAATGAATAAAATGTTAGTTATAATACAAAAAGTTAAAACAAATAGTAATCTGGTTTTGAAAAGCAGTTAAAGAATGATAAATTACCCTCTCATTTATTAGTGGTCTCTATTGATTAGTCTTCGTTTGGTTTGCTTTTGTCCTTCAAATGTCACATCTTTAGAATATGAACTTTCAAAACACAATACTCTTTTTGAACATTGTGACTATTCAACAGGATAATCTTGGGTTGTTCCATTAGCCTGTTTATAAAATGATAAAATGCACTAATATAAAATAAAATTATAGACCTTGAATGCTAATGAAAAGAATGAGTTGCAGAGGATTGGTGTGAAAAATGAAAGAATTACTGATGTGTTATACTTGAAGTAAATGTTGAATTACTTTTGAAAATGAAATTATTAAAAATTATATTTACTATAATTATATTATTGTAAAAGTAAATTTAATTTAATTCTTTATGAAAATGTCAAAATTTAATGATATACTTATATTGTTTCCAAATAACAGATAATGAATATCATATGTGTTTCTAAATTTTTATAAAAGTATTGACTAACCAGTGTATTGTAAACCAAAATATTTTATGACTATAATTTTTTAATAGATAAATTAATTAATGGTGATTTAAAAAGGAATGTCGTTTCAAAATGATTTAATTTAAACTGAGACCTTGGAATGAAATTAGAATGAAAGTTATGAAACTTAATGTATGCATCTACGTATAAATCAAAATTTAAATAATCAAATTATAATTGAAAATGTCAAACCAAGGTTATGGTCCATTATTGAATTTAAATTGGAAGTTACCATACTTAATATATGTTTATCAAAAAGGTATAATGTAGTTAATAATAAATATATTAAAAATTGTTTATAATTTTTATTTACTATATTTTTGTTAATAAATAATTAGATTTTAATACAATATAGTGTATTAACGCGTTTAAAATAAAATGTTACCGTTCAAAATGCTAGTAAGTAGTTTTCTTGGCATTAAAAAAACTCTATAACTTTTTCAGAAACTTTCAAATGAATTTGTTGAAACTAATAACGATAAATAAAATTGGTATATTTTAGTAATTATGCATTTAATTTTTTTTATTTATAATTATTCATGGTAATTAACCATATTTTCTTTTTCTTTTAATAGGTTGTATCAAAGAAATGTATTGTAATTAACCATTTTTATAATTTCTCTAGGTTTGAATTTATAAAGTATTGATATTTTCTTGTATTTATTTTTGTACTATCGCCATAACATGTTTGTTAAATTTGAATTTTTTATGTTAATTTTTCCATTTTGTATACATTTTGAAGTTAAATATCTCGCATTAAAAGTTTTCCAATCTCAAAATCTTTCCAACATTATTTTATAATTCCATTAAAGTAACAATTAATTGTTACATGATTCTATTTGAATTTGAATTCCATATCAAGATTATATTATAATATGTTAATTATTTCAAAATTATTGCTTAAAATAAAACCCTATGGTCCTCAAATTATTCATAATTATAGATTCGTATAATAGTTCTAATATGAAAACATTTTAATTATGTCAAAATGAATACTTAAAATAAAACTATGCATTAAGAATTTTTCAATCTTAAAATATTTTCCAGTTTAAGGTTAAAATTCCATTATAATACCAATTAATGATTAGATAATGTTATTTGAAGTTAAAAATCAGCCTTTAAATATTTTACAATATCAAAATATTATCAAGACTTTTTTAGAATTTCATTAATATACTAATTAATGATTACACGATTCAAATTGAATTTGAATTCAATATTATACTATAATAATATGTTAATTATGTCAAAATTATTGTTTAAAATAAAACCTCATGTTCCTTAATTTATGCATAATTATGCGTATAATAGTTGTAAGATTAAAACATTTTAATTATGTAAAATTGAATGCCTAATATAAAACTCTCGTTATAAGTTTTTAAATCTCAAAATACTTTCCAGGTTAATGTTATTTGAATAATTTAATATAATATTAAAATATTTTAATTATGTTAAATATGTTGCTTAAAATAAGACTACCTAATCCTTAATTCATACATAATTATGCATATAATAGTTACAAAATGAAATTTTGAATCTTTTAATTATGGAAAAATTGTAAAAATAAATCCCGTATTAAAACTTTTTCATCCTCAAAATAGTTTTCGTCTTTTCATTAAAATTTTATTTAAATACCAATTAATCGTTATATAATATTGTTAGAATTTTAATGCACGATTATAATAAAGTCTTTTAATTATGTCAAAATTATGGCTTAAAATAAACCATTTAGTCCTTAATTTGGGCATATAATAGTGGTAAGAAGATTAAAACATTTTAATTATGTCAAAATGTGTTTAAAATAAACACAAATATTTTTAACTGATCCTTAACTTATGCATAATCTAACTATACTATTAAAACAAAATGTATAAAATCCTCTATCCATTGTTTTTCATTTAATTACCATTCTAAAATTATATTAACTTATTCATATAAATTTAGAAAGACTAATCTTTGACCTTTTATAATTCTATATAAACTTCTTCATTAATTTTATTTTATAATCATTTAATTCGATAACTTGGCTTATAGCAAATTTCATTTCCGGATTATATAATAATCGATTGAATTACATAAATTATGAAAAATAAATAAATACATGAATACTAACAAAGATATACATCAATATTAAACAAAAATATAAAGCGTCTTATCAAACAATCTTCAATCCATGAAATTAGCTATATCAAGTTGGGGGACAATAACCTGAAATTATAAAATTAAATATTAATATTAATATCACATAATAAATTAATTACAAATTATAGAGGATTTGAATCATGTGAAAAAATGTAAAATTGATGTTATGCCTTCCTTACATAGGCTTGCATTCTGTTGCCCTGCCACATTATTATTAAGATTAGTACAAAGTCGTATCAATAATATAGTAAATTAACGAATGTGTTAACAATACCATTTCATCTTGCACGATCATTTCGATCGACCAATCTTGCCCGGCCTTTGAATTGTCCTTCAGCCGTTAAAGTTTCAAAATACACACATTTAGGATACACTCGCTGTTAAGAACTTCCAATTGGTTCAACATGGTGATATTTGTTGGCTTCATCTTGCTAGTGGTGAAAATTTAAAAAAAAAAAAATCATTTAGGAACAATAAAACTTTTAATCCAAAATATGCATTCAAAAATGGACGATATAAAACAACACAAAATAAAAACCTTTGGCACAAAGCTAATCGTTTTTGCTAAATAGGGTTTTATGGAGTAAGAATTAGCCTATCAAAGTTAGGTATTTATACGAAATGAATTATGAGAGACTGAATTATAGAAGGAAGGTATACGGGTAATTGATTAGAAACAAAAATTTAGGAAATTTCAAAAAATTTTCCAAAAACTTATAGTAAGAACGAATAGAAGGGAAATCGTAATTAATGGATTTTCAAATTTTGAATTTACTAAAATTCAATGTTACAAAATTAGATTAGTATAAATGTAATATTATTTAATCTAAATGTTGACTATATTTAAACATACGGAAATAAAGTTATTAAAGTAAAAAAAAACAAGTTACTAATTTATTTATTTACAATAATATAATTAATCATCAATTATAACACCATATATTATGTAATGTAATTCATATAAGGTGTGAAAATAAAAGCTACTAATTTTGTTTTTGTTGGGTTTTAACAAGATTACCAAAGTCCATATAACCCATTATATAGAAAAACGCAGCGGATTAATTAGTTTTAAATCTTGTTATTTAGATTAATATAAAACCCGTTTTATATGTAAAACTCAAGCCCCGGATCCATATACGAATTTACATGTATACATAAACAACATCCAAAGGGGTTTATGTAATACAACCTTTCAAGATGCAAGAAAGATGAAGGAGATGACGGTTTGTGAATGCAAGCCTTCAAAACGGAATGCCTCAAGCTAGTATACCCCAAGCCACCAACAAGACACCACTTTAGATAGGATTTGTACTTGATTATGAACACCTCCAATCCTTGTTCTTTGGCCGAAAATATGGAGAGAAAAACAAGGATTTGTCTTGCAAAGAATGAAAAGAGGGAGAGAGTATAGAGAGAGAGAGAGAGAGAGCTCTTGGATATGTAAACCAACAAAAGGAATAATGCATGTCATGTGGTTGGGTGTGTGTTTCCCCATAAGGGGGGGGGGGGGGCACAAATGGGTCCCACCCACAATTTGAATTTCAAGTTTGTTACACAACCTTCATGTTTGTTGCATGCACATTTTATTTGTTACATGTAACATTATGCTACATGTTACAAGATCCAAGTAACAATATTTACATATTACTCTCTTTGATGTTATTTAACCAATTAAATAACACTATGAATTAATCTCTTTAAAATAAATTATTCATATAATTTATTATTCTTTCAAGTGCAATTGTTTAGGAAACCAATTCCCAAAATCAAGTGTTGATATTTATTTACTATGATCACATCATTTAAACAAATATCTATGGTGTTTGTCTAGCTTGTTATTGGGTATGACCCGACTTGGATTATAACGCACTAGCCACATCAATATTGTATGTGTCTTAGGCAGACCGAGTCCAACAATTTCCCACTTGCACAAGATACATAGAAGATTGATGCAAATAGTGAATACCTCCTAACTACGATTCACTACCCCTAATACGTATGACGATGCCATTCAATCACATCATCCCCTTCAAGTCCCTTACTTGAAATGATTTAGGTGAAACTATCATTTATCCTTTTGCCACAAATGTCATATTAAATCCAGAGACACAGAGTGATCATTCTCTGTTGATTTAACTTTTCAGGCCTTAGACATTTAACTCTCAACGAATAAGAGGGACAAATCCCCTATTGACTACATAAGTCTCTCACTATCACCTTGTATTATAATTGAGCTTAGCCTTATGTACTGACATGTTTCAGAGCAACGAAGAACTAAGTCAAAGTAAAATAGTCGATGAATATCAAGACCCAATATGTATCTCAGGTCGGATGATACTATGATGTTCGCCTTTACTCAAATTTACTTATGATCACAAATCACAAGGATTCCATGTAGTAAAATTTGAGGGCGGTTCAATCAAATATTTATCCCATAAATATCTATGAACCTTGGCAGCAAACCCTTTGCTATATTTATACCTCATGAATATCTACCAATCCAAGTTCATAATAGTCTTACTTTCATATTTGTTCCCACAAGTATGATCGACTACGGACGTTTAGAATAATCTAATTATTCACGGATTTAAACATGCTAAAATGGAACATAACTCAAAAGCATAGTCATAAACCATAATCATATGAATGAGCCAAAATAACAATTGTTCCGATATCCAAATACAAAATAGATCAAATCCAATCACTAGAATATCGAAGTCCTAAGGCGCAAGTATGACCCTCATGCTTCGGCCTTTCAAGGAGCTTCGTGAGTGGATCCGCAATGTTTTGATCAGTGTGAACTTTGCGAATACATATCTTTCCTTTTTCAACTTCATCCCTTATGTAGTTGAATCTCCGCTCATTGTGCCTAGTCTTTTGATGTGCACGGGGTTACTTGATTTAAGCAATCGCACCCTCGTTGTCACAAAAGATTTCTAGAGGGTCCTGAATGGTACGGACTACCCCTAGATCGGCCACGAACTTTCTAATCCATGCAGCTTCTTGAGCTGCCAATGAGGCGACGATGTATTCCGATTCAGTGGTGGACAAGGCTACCACGTCTTGTTTTGCGCTCTTCCAAGAGACAGCACCACCATTCAGAACGAAGACATATCCAGATTGTGATCGAGAATCATCTCGATCAGTTTGGAAACTCGCATCAGTGTAACCCTTTACAACGAGTTCCTCCTCACCAGAGCCATATATCAGAAACATATCCTTATTCCTTCTAAGGTATTTCAGTATGCTCTTAACCGCCATCCAATGGCTGGTTCCCGGATTTTGATGGTATCTACTTGTCATGCTCAAAGCGCATGACACATCCGGTCTAGTGCAAATCATGGCATACATGATGGATCCTATAGCAGATGCATATGGGATTCCACTCATTTTCTCTTGCTCATCCTTTGAGCTTGGACATTGAGAAGCACTCAACATTGTTCCTCTTTGAATAGGTACCAAACCTTTCTTAGAGTTTTCCATCTTGAACCTTTTCAAGATCTTGTTAATATATGCACTTTGATTCAAACCTGTCAACCGCCTTGATCTATCCCTATAGATCCTTATTCCCAGAATATAGGCGGCCTCACCAAGATCCTTAATGGAAAAACAGCTTCCAAGCTAGGCTTTTACACCTTCCAAGGTTATAATGTCATTTCCAAACAGTAATATGTCATCGACTTATAACACTAGAAAGGTAATGATGCTCCCACTAGCTTTCTTATACACACAAGCTTCATCAGCGTTTTTGATGAATCCAAATTTCTTGACTTCATCATCAAAACGGTGATTCCAACTTCTAGATGCTTGTTTCAATCCATAGATTGATTTCTTCAACTTGCATACTTTATTAGGATGTTGTGGATCGACAAAACCTTCAGGCTGAACCATATAGACATCTTCTTCAAGGTGTCCATTTAGAAAAGCAGATTTGACATCCATTTGTCATATCTCATAGTCATAATATGCTGCTATGGCAAACAATATCCTTATAGACTTTAAGATCACCACGGGCGAGAAAGTTTCATCATAATCAACCCCTTGAGTTTGAGTGAAACCTTTTGCTACAAGTCTAGCTTTATAACTATCCAAGTTTCCATGCATATCAGTTTTCTTTTTGAAAACCCACTTACTTCCAACCAGTTTGGAATTAAGAGGTGGAGCAACCAGGTCCCATACTTGGTTGTCATGCATGGATTGCATCTCAACGTTCATGGCTTCCAGCCATTTATCACAATCAGATTGTGACATTGCATCTCGGTATGTGGTTGGTTCATCAGAATCTACCACATAGCATCCATCCATGAAAAATCCATATATTTCAGGTGGGGTGCTAATTCTACCAGATTTGCGAACGTTTTGTGTGTTTTGATCAATCATTTGATCATCATCAACAACCTCTTGTTGATCACTAGTGTCAACCAAACGTGTATCGGCTTGTGGTTCTCGATCCTCCTCGAGTTCCATAGTTCTATCAGTTCCTTCCATAAGGAACATTCTTTCCAAGAACTTAGCCTTGTGAGCTATAAACACTTTATGCTCATTTGGATTGTAGAAATAATATCCCATCGAATCTTCGGGATATCCTACAAAGATACACTTAGTGGACCGGCTTTCAAGTTTGTCTATGGTGTAGATCTTAACATAAGCCTCACAGCCCCATACCCTTAAATATGATAATGATGGAACCTTTCCATGCCATATTTCAAAAGGTGTCCTTTCTACTTTCTTGGTTGGTGCCATATTTAAAATACGGGCAGCAGAGATCAGTGCGAAACCCCAAAATGATAGAGGTAATGTGCTTCTAGCCATCATGGAACGAACCATATCCAATAGAGTTCGATCCCTCCTCTCAGACACACCATTATGTTGTGGTGTTCCAGGTGAAGTAAGTTGTGAGACAATCCCAAAACTCCTAAGATGTTCTAGAAATGCATCATTAAGGTATTCACCTCCTCGATCGGAACGTAGTACTTTCATTGTTTTGTTGAGTTGATTTTGTACTTCATTTTGGAAGACTTTGAACATTTCAAAGGCTTCATTTTTGTGTCTTAACAAGAACACATACCCATAGCGACTATAATCGTCGGTAAAGGTAATGAAGTATCTTTCACCATTCCTTGTCATTGTCTTAAAAGGACCACATACATCCGAATGTATGATACCTAATAAGTCTTTCGCCCTTTCATTAGTTCCACTAAAGGGCTCCTTGGTCATCTTTCCCAATAAACAAGATTCACATTCATCAAATGAATCATCACTTGATTTCAAAAGACCATTCTTTTGAAGTGTATGAATGCGATCCTTGTTTATGTGACCAATGCGACAATGCCAAAGAAAAGTTTTACTCAAATCCAATTTGAGTCTTTTGGTGCTAGCTTGGTACAACGAGTTATCAATGGATGTATCATCAGGAACCAATTCATAAATGCCATTAAACGGCATTGCTTTAAAATAAAAGACATCATTCATGAATACATAAAACCCATTGTTTACAAAGTTGAAATCATAACCAAATTGTCTTAATACAGAAACAGAGATAATATTCCTAGTCAAACTGGGAGAATACAGAATGTCTTTCAAAAGAACTTCCAAAGCATTTGGAAGCTTCAAAACATAATCTCCCCGGGCTTGGACGTCAACCTTTGCTCCGTTGCCCATGAAGAGACTTATATCTTCTTTCTTGAAATCATTTCTTCTTTTGAACCCCTGCAATTAATTGCATATATGAGTTCCACATCCAGTATCCAATACCCATGTGTTAGAAGAAACAATATTAAGATCAATATGAATCATGAAAGTTGTACCTGAGGTTTGCCCCGCATCCCTCTTAGCTTTCAACTCTTTAAGATAGGTCGGACAGTTTCTCATCTAGTGACCTATCTCCTCAAAACCAAAGCACGGATCCTCAGCGCTAACCTTTAGCTTCTTGAGTTTGGGTTCCGCCTTTGCCTTTCCCTTGAACCCCTTCTTGACTTGCCCTTTACCAACGGCAACCTTTGCCTTTGGTTCCGGGTGATGCCTTTTCTTCAAGCCACCCTCATTGATCGTAAGAACGGGTAAAACCATTTTACCCATGCCGGCTTCGGCTGTCTTAAGCATTGCGTGAAGCTCACCAATGCTTTTATCCCATCCGTTCATGTTGTAGTTCATGACGAATGTCTCAAACCTTTTAGTTAGGCCGTTCAGGATCAAATCCGTGGCTAACTCTTTTGAGACGGGACAGTTAAGCCGTTCAATCCGATCAATGTGGCTTTTCATCTTAAGCACATAAGATGATACGGATTGGGTTTCTTCCATATGACATCCATGAAGTGCTCGAACCGTTTCGAAGCTCTCCACCCTAGCTTGAGTAAGGAACATTTCCTTAAGCTGGGTTATCATGGCATACGCCCCATGATTCTAGAAATCCTTTTGGATCTCGGGAATAACTGTTCCCAACATGAGGCAAGAAACTTGCACTGAATCCTCGGTATATTTCAACCAATCCGCGTAGGCATCCAAGTTGTTGACATCGGGTTCATCGGGAATAGGATCGTCTAATATATAGGACTTCTTCTCTTGATTGAGAACAATTCTCAAGTTTCGATACCAGTCCATAAAGTTGTTAAAGTTTAGACGATCCTTATCCAGAATGGATCTAAGTGATAAATTATGCACGTGAGGGATAATAGCGTTCGGTGGATTGTTTGCGGCCATCTATTAAAGAATTTAACAAAGTTCAAATTAGTATTTTCGATATCAGTAAATATTAATCTTTAATACCCTTTAATGTCTCCAAGACAATTATTGATTAAAATCTAGAATCCAACGTTTCATTCAAATAGTAGTTAGGTGACCTTTATCCCACTATTCAAATTAACAAGGTAGTCAACGTTTGACAATTGCAACCCTTTGCAACTTCTAGTTTTATGGGATCGGTTAAACATCATATGTTTAGTTGGCATGTTTAATCCCATCAACACCTTTGAACCCCATGTGCCGGTGACCCTATTCACATGGTTTCCAAATCAAGTCGTCCTACTTACACACACGTGTGAGTTTACATATACAAGTGGTTAGGTGATCCTCATCCCAAAAGTATTGTAAAACCACCTTAAGATCACAAGTTTTCTTAAATGTGGTTAGGTGACCCTTACCCCACATCAAGTCTACAAGCGACTTAAGTGTTGTATAAAAGGATGGTGTTTAACTTGTTGTTTAAAAAGGGATTTAAGTTTTCTAAATTGTAGATTGGAAAACTATGTACCTTGCATTTGCATGCATTCAAATGTATGGTACTTTATTTGAAAACCCATTTTCAAAGTTCCTTTTAATAAAACCCATTTTATTGTGAAATCATTATCCTTTAATAAAACCAATTTTATTACCCAATGATTTCTAAGGAACCAATTTTATGCAAGTTGTTGATATTAAGTTTGTTAATTATTTTTATCTAAATAAAATAAAACAAAAAATATAAATCAACCATGTAAGCATAAATAAACAACCACAAGTTCATAACCATAGCCACCAAATATGACAACACTTGTTGACCGAAACAAGTGTGCCAAAAGGTCTCTCCTAAGGGACGAGAATGACACAAGGCATGCGTCGGTGAACTCCCACCTGATCCCACATCCATATGCTACAAGTGTCCACCTTGTGTTGTGAGTCTTCCACTTTATTTGGGCTTCCAATTGGGCTCCAACTTCAGCTCCTTGCTTCCATGGGCCTCCAAGTTTGGGCTTTGGTCTTTGGGCTAGAATCCCATCTTGGACTATAAGGTCCATTAAGGCCCAAAACCAAAACCGTAACTTTGTTGCTTCTTCTTTTACAAAAAATATATCCTAATACATTTTTCTCTAGTAAAAGAAACACAACTAAACTACTTATTATTACAAACCTATATGAAATGAATAAATAGATTACAAACCCAAATAAAATAATATTACAACCAAATTGAATATTGAATAAATCACAACACAAACACATATCCAAACACAAGGTCATGGCTAGGTCATGAACATCCAAATGCACATCCAAATATGGAAGTATTACATGTCTAAAAATGGTTCCTCTTGTGAACCTCAAACTTTCGGCCAAGGATAAGAAAACCAAAAGTTTCGGGTTTTGTCCAAACAAAACAACCAATCATCCAAATGACTTAATTCTTCAAGATTATCACATGCATGTAAAGTAGAACCTTGAAGAACCAAGGGGTAACCAAAAGCCCCAAAAATTTCGGCCATATGGTGAACCACACCATAAAACCTGAAAATTTTTAGATCTATTGATGCATGTATCCGTATAAGCGGCTCTTGATGCCATTGTTGGGTTTTAACAAGATTATCAAACTCCATATAACCCATTATATAGAAAAACGCAGCGGATTAATTAGTTTTAAATCTTGTTATTTAGATTAATATAAAACCCGTTTTATATGTAAAACCCAAGCCCCGGATCCATATACGAATTTACATGCATACATAAACAACATCCAAAGGGGTTTATGTAATACAACCTTTCAAGATGCAAGAAAGATGAAGGAGATGACGGTTTGTGAATGCAACCCTTCAAAACGGAATGCCTCAAGCTAGTATACCCCAAGCCACCAACAAGACACCACTTTAGATAGGATTTGTACTTGATTATGAACACCTCCAATCCTTGTTCTTTGGCCGAAAATATGGAGAGAAAAACAAGGATTTGTCTTGCAAAGAATGAAAAGAGAGAGAGAGTATATATATATATATATATAGAGAGAGAGAGAGCTCTTGGATATGTAAACCAACAAAAGGAATAATGCATTTCATATGGTTGGGTGTGTGTGTTTCCCCATAAAGGGGGGGGGGGGCACAAGTGGGTCTCACCCACAATTTGAATTTCAAATTTGTTACACAACCTTCATGTTTGTTGCATGCACATTTTATTTGTTACATGTAACATTATGCTACATGTTACAAGATCCAAGTAACAATATTTACATATTACTCTCTTTGATGTTATTTAACCAATTAAATAACACTATGAATTAATCTCTCTAAAATAAATTATCCATATAATTTATTATTCTTTCAAGTGCAATTGTTTAGGAAACCAATTCCCAAAATCAAGTGTTGATATTTATTTACTATGATCACATCATTTAAACAAATATCTATGGTGTTTGTCTAGCTTGTTATTGGGTATGACCCGACTTGGATCATAACGCACTAGCCACATCAATATAGTATGTGTCTTGGGCAGACCGAGTCCAACAGTTTTTATTTATTAACATTAACAGAATTTGAATACAACTGAACACTAATTATCAAATCCAATATTATCAATTAGAATATTTAAAATTAGCACCAATTATTTAAATCAGTAACAATTATTTAAATCAGTCAATATGTCAACATTTGTATTTATAGTAAATCTTAAGGATGGTTAATCAAATATTTAATAAATTGAGACATTTGTTATGATTTAAATATTGTAATTGATATTTATATAATTGGTTCCAATTTTATATTTATGTAAAATTTGTTGGTTCTAATTTTATATTTATGTAAAACTTATGTAAATAATGATTAATTAATCGATTGACTGATACAAATTATAACCATTGGATTTGTAACTCAATTGGTAAACAATAATAAGTCAATGGGTCAACATCCGTAATTATAGTAAAACTTAATGATGGTTAATCATAACAAATATACGTAACAAATAATTAAATCAAATAATATACAATAATTAATTCAAATTTACAAATTCCGTAATTAAACAACTTCCTTAATCAAATGGGTCATTCTTTCCAAAATTTAACATGAATGGTACAAACCGGTAAATTTGATGAATTTGATAAATTTAAATAAATATAATATTTTAACAATTATACTAGAGTTAAATTGGTAATCTCTCTATATTATATATATTATCCGTAATCTTTATATTAAATCCGTAATCTCTTCCATTGATGAAATATCAAATAATTATCTAAATTATATATTATCTATTATATAAAAAACATTAAACCTGCTGGGAAGAAACAAAGGTTGTGAATGAAATCAATCAAAAATAATAATATAAAATTGGTTATAAAACATAATTATAGTTATAGTATACATAATAAAAAATCGTAATTAATTATTAATTAGAATTATAAAGTTCAAACATACACTACAAAAAAATTGGTCTATTGCAACTTTTATTTCAAAAAAAAAGTTGCATTAGGTAAAGTTGCATTAGACCTAATGCAACCTTTTTGTTAGATAATGCAACTGTTTCCTGTGGCGGAGCCAGAAATTTTTTCTTATGGGTTCGGGATTTTCGGTGCTTGATTTTTTTCTGGCATCAAGTTTTCGGACCTAAATGGGTCGGGTCACGTAAGTCATTCGGTCAAACAAATAACATTCGATATCACCATCATAACAAAAGTACATCGTTAACAACTTAACATTCAATAAAATACAAAGTCATAATAAATAAATAAAAATATTACATATTATAACTGTTAGTCTGTTACCTATGCGTTTTCATGTTTTGAAAACGATTCATTACATCTTCAATCGCAACTTTCAAAAAGAACCTTTTTTCAATAAAAAATGCAAGCATCATTGAACACTTGAAGCACTTAAACATCATAATCAAAGAGAGTCGTCGTGAGGTACAGATCGAATGATCGATTGAAACCTTAAACATTTGAAGCAATCAAATAAAGAGTCGGTTGATCGTTATTAACCCGTTTAATGAATCTTTTAATTAAATTGAGCAACTAACATCTTGAAAAAAAATACAAATAAATTATGGCCCTATATAACAACATAATGTGAATATTTCATAATTTAATATGAATATTTTTATGGGTTAAAGAATACACTAGAATACTCGATATTTATGTCTCTATATAATATGAATCTTTATTTATTTTTAATCATTCAAATATAAACTGTTCATGAGTGAGTAGGTAAACATAAAACAAAACACACATACCTGGATTAGGCGAAGAACACTGAAGTGAAGGAGGCAAACTGGGCAACTGGGGCGATGGATGAAGAAGGAGCCAGACAGTCGACGTTTTTGGCTGGGCCGGGGGAAAACACGCTTGTGTTGATCTCACAGAGGTATCTCTCTTAGCTGGTTTAAGGGATAATGGGTTTGTAGCTGGGCAAGCAATGAAAAGGGCTGAAACGAAGAAGGTGGAGAAACATGCTAAAGCCTGCGAAGAGAACCAACATGTTTTTGTCCCTCTAGCTTTTGATACCTTTGGCTCCTTGGCACCGGAAGCTATATGTTTCCTAACCATGGTCCAACAGGTTGTGCATAGCAATGTGTCGACTCCAAAGGGGCAGGGGTATGTCTTTAGCAGGTTAGGGTTTGCAACTCAGAAAGGGGCGGCGGCGCAGCTTGTTGTCCGCCTACCTGCTATGTTGATGTAATATCTATGTTTCTATTTAATTAACTTCTTTAACATAAAAAAAATAAAAAAATCTATTTAGGTATTATGTTAATGATTGTTAATTGGGTTGAGCTTATTAACCCATTTTATTAATAACTTGGGCTTTTTCTGATGTGTTCGAATACTTTTTAAGATGATGCTGGGTTCGCTCGCTGAATAAGAATGGGTTCGCTCGTTAATTTGTATATATAGGTTAATATAAAATCGAAAAAAACACCGAGTTCGGCCGAACCCGGTTGTAACTATGTGGCTCCGCCACTGACTGTTTCTTTCAAATACAACCCTTTAAAAGTGTTGCATTTGAAGAAAACAGTTGCGTTATCTAAGAAAAAGGTTGCGCTAGATCTAATGCAATTTCACCTAATGCAGTTTTTTTTGTGAAATAAAGGTTGCTTTAGGTCAACTTTTTTGTAGTGATAATTATAAAACATTTAAAATTCAAAATTAAACATTAAATGAAAGATGAAAGAGAATACTTTAATAGCATTAATGAATCTTATTTAAATATATTATTGATTTATTTTATTAAGACGAAAATTAGAGAAGTCATTGATATACATGGAAAGTATAATCATCAACCAATAGGAATGGGGAAATGGACTTAAAGCCTATTTCTTTAATAGTATAGTTAGATTAGATATTGCGATATTTAATTAAACAATTTTTTACTCTATAATATACAGGTTTGTCGTTGCATGAGACTACGGAAGTATTCTTGGTTTTTATGAAAGTCTATTTTTAACCAACAGTTTTATATAAACAAACGATCAAACTCATATCTCTAGTAAACTACGAGTTTGGAAATCTAAACTACATATGCAACTACACGTTAAACATATACCTAGCGAGTGTTTGGTTTGATAATTATTTTTTCTTTCAAAATCTGAATTATGTTATAAATTACCTTTTTTTTTAAATTAGATATGTGATTGAAATTTATTAAAATAATGGGCAAATACCATAAAAAAAAACCAACATACTTTCTGTTTTTTCGCACAAAAGTCCCTCAACAATTTTTTGAACGTTAAAGTCCCTGGACATGTTAAATTTGAACAAAGAAGTGACGTAACTTTTAAAAACAACATGAAACTGATGATTTTGAAGCTTTACATGTTTTTTTCCCTAAGCTTTATACTACGTGAGTAGGACGTGTTCCTTATATAATAGATTCTTGAGAAGATATAGCCAAAAAACATTTTTATATTCACAAAATACTTTTTAATTAACCACGATTATAAATGTATAAGACAACTTAAACAATCTTATAAAATCCATTAACTTTTGTATTCCAAAGAGGTAACAAAAGAGACTTCAGATTCCAATCACATTGGTCAATTGTCCCTTTCCGTGTAGCATAATAAACGACTCGGCCAAACAAAGGTCGATCAATAGTAAGTTTGTTAAAAAAAATATAAGAAAACAAAAAAAGAAAAAAATAAGAAAAAGAAAAAATCATGTTACTGTTAAATGGTTGTTTGTTTACATCTGAATGAAACCATTCATATGTAAATATCTAGTTCATTCAGACTTCAGATTGTCTGGTTCCAAACAGAAAAAACATCTGAATGATTAAAATTAGGTCTGAATCATTCAGACTTATTGTTGTTGCTGAATGAGACAGAGGCTTATTCAGATCTGACTCATTCAAATCTTAATGAACCAAACAGCCCCTGCTAATTTAGGCCACCACAAATTAAGTGACGAGTAAAAAACAACTATTATTAAACCTTGTTACACTAAAGTGTTTAAATGGGTTAGCACCACTTGTGAGTTTTGGCTATGATGTATGCTCCATCAATACAATGGAATGCAATGGAACAAAGAACACTTTATATAAAGCTAATCATAATACAAATGGACATTATTTGACTCTGTAGCCTACTTGTTATCGCAGATACCAACACCGTCAACATTATTCTCTTTAACATCGTCATCGTTAGGGGTGTTCTTCAGGTTCGTTTTTCGGGTCGGGTTCTTCGGGTTTCAAAGTTTTAAATATTTACCCGTAACCCAACCCAAATCTCTTACGGGTTTTTCGGGTTCGGGTAATTCGTGTTCAGGTTTTTTCGGGTTGGGTTAATCGGGTTTCGAATATCCTAGAAAAAAAACTACATGCTAAATTAAAACAACATATTCTTCATTGCTCGTAACGTAAATAATCAAATAATAAACCAACATAATTTGATAAAATAAAAAGAAGAGTAAAACTAACTAAAATCATAATCGTCTTCAATCGGTCGTGATTTGGTTGTTTGATCATGGTTACTATCAGTAATAACCGGAATACATAAATTAACAATAAACAATCGATTCATAATAGTTGGAATGACAACATTCGATTATGGTCAAATTCTAATAACTTTAATGGCTAAGACTTAGCCTATTGTACCTAAAAATATATTTAATTTCAGAATTAAAAGTTTATTCGGGTTTTCCGGATTGACTCGAAACTTATAATCAAACCCGATAACCAAACCGAATTACTTCAGTTCGGGTTCGAGTTTTTCGGGTCGGGTTAGTTCGTGTTCGGGTACAGATTTTCTCGGGTTAAGTTTCGGGTAAAAGTGGCAGCCCTAGTCACCGTCGTCGTCAACTCTCTCTCCGTTGGCACCTCCACCACCACAAAACCATTGTGCTGACTATTACCACCGTCTTCAACACCATCTCTAAAACCTGTTGTCGCCATTGCCATTGTTATTTTTTCTATGCCACCATAGTTTCTCCTTCCACAACTGCCTTAGAAGTTTCCTAAAGCTCTAACCTTTGACTTATAACTTTATCCGAGCTTCTTGATCTCTCTTCATCTCCTTCAAAAAATTCATAACGTCTTTCATAGACTCTTCTTTGTTACTCGAGGAATCTTCTTGATCTTGCCGATAATTCCTTTGAATAGTCCCACCTTGTTTATTGTACCGGGGGACTTCTTTGTATATTGATCGGGGGTACTCATCGTAATAGTAGTCGTCCTCCTCCCGATAACTTACAAAAGTTGGCATATCAGATCCATTACTATCATATTCACTTGCCTCATTGTAGCACTGATAATCTGGTGGAGGTGGTGAATAATTCTGGTACTGCCTGTTGAGACCCTGTTGGTTGAAGTTCCTTCGGTTATAATTATATGGCTCGTAGCAGCGTTGAAGGTCTGGCGAAGGTGATTCATGATATGAATATGGAATGTACGATTCATCGTCCTCCACGGCCTTATATCCTTCAACTGGGTCATAGACCTAACTCCACGTCATCGTGAACTCTCGGGATGTCTACTAAGAATGCAAAACAAGTTACTCACATGAAACATAACAATACCCCGCCGTAAAATCAAACAAATAGAAACTAAAACTAAACAAAACACTAAAGTAGCACTTTGTTGATTCCTCGTCAACGGTGCCATTTTGATGTAGATGTCGTGCTTTAATAAAAAACAAGTATTTAGAAAGCTTAAATATCTATAACTTGTACAGATAAGTAAGGTCGTCTCCATGAGGTATCATTGAAAAGTGCAAGTTATGATCATTATTCACTAATTAATTGACCTAAGGCGACAGACGATGTTAAGCAAACTTTTGAGAATGGTTTTAATTTAGAATACTTTGAAGCAAACGAACGATTTTGATTTGTAAACAGTTATGAGAAAATAACCAATCTCCAGGTTTCAAGTTGTGAAGCAAGTTGGACAAATAGTTAAACCAATTTGGAAATCTCTTTGTTTAAATAAATAATCAAAAGACTAGATTATCATAACTTGATCCGAACAATTGGCACAGCTTAATAATAATCTAATCAATTACCAGTTTTAAGTTTTGATAAATGATATCAATTATATGGTTAATGATAACCAGGCCAATGACGATAAGAACTCAATCCAAAATATTGATGACCTCAAATAAATTAATCGACAAAATATTAAGCAATTAATTACGAAAAACTGTTTAAGCACACAAACAACAGAAAAGATTCATCTAATCGAATGATTAACCAAATCCAAATCCAAAGTTAAGGTTTAAAATACCGAAAATCCAAAATACAACTCAACCCTACGGCCGGAGATAGTCACTAGAGCTTTAGCCTTGGATATTCATTATGAATGTCTTGATTCTTGGTTGAGAGGACGAAAGCATGGATGATTGTGATGATGGTAGGTGTTAGGATGGTGGAAGATGCTCCCAAAATCACCCCCCCCCCCCCGGCCCAAATAATAAAGAATGAAGAATAATCGACCAAGGGTTTAACCTGGCTTATATATGGAAAATAATACCAAAAACCGACTTTCCCCATCAGGTCTGACCGTAGCCTAAGGTAGACCACCTTAGCTTACGGTGGGACAGTAGGCTACGATTGTTAACTTCTTCTTTACGGTGACAAATCCACTATAAGCTATGCTGGAGCCACCGTAGCCTACGGTGGCTACAGTACCAAAACACCGTTTTCTCGTTTTCATAACACTTGTTCGCCTTTTCGCGCCTCGGTTTGCATTCCTGTAACCGTAACTTGATTCCTTGTCTTCCTAAATACTTCGAGTTAGCTCCTTTAAGCTCCGAACACATGTAAACATAACATCACTCAAAGTAATCGTGTTCGACGCATATAAACAATTAAAACACACAATATCACACACTTAGAACACATTCTTTACCCACACCTCAGCATATTAATATGTTTTGTTACTTTTATATGAAATGGTGCATTTCAACTCGATTCCGTTTTGATCATAATCCATTATGACCCCAAACCAAATTATTTGTTTTTTTTAAAACGATCCATTTTAACCCAAAAACATTTTGCTCAGAATCCATCGTGACCCGAATCTATACGACCCACCCAAATTACACAAAATTTTTTTATCAATAATTGGATATTATAATATAGTTATCAAAAGTGGCAGGCCCAAAACCTTTTTCTACCGGGTCAAATTTTTCAATGCTCGTGCGTTTCTTGGCTAGACATCCTAATCTCCGGTTTGAGTCGGCTCGGGTCACATAAATAATAATAACTTTTTATTGTAACCGGTAAAACTAAAAGCTATAATTAGGTTTTGATGTAATCATGACCAAGAAAAAGTAACGCATCATTTATCTATTATTTGGATAATATAAATTGTAGAATAACTGAGTCCAAGCCTCGTTTTCTTTTCTTTCACATTGTTTCTTAAATACATTTATTAACTGATTTTTTCTAAGCAAGTTTAAAAAACTCACATCCGCGTTAAAAATATTCGAGGGTTAATCAAAAAGTTGTAATATGCATTTTGGAACAAACAAATGTGATGTCGGTTAAGCCCAGACTCTATATCCGAGACCCTATATAGCGGATCTATTCATGATTATGACCGGTAATAAAACTTTTTATTGAGTTAGACTCTAGAAGATTACCCTATGAATTCCATCATAGTTAAAGAGGAGAAAGTACAAGTATGCAATAATACCGTTCTGATGTTTGCCATTCCCGTCTCATTAGACTACTCCCATTGGCAATCTCACAATCTCAATCTTACATTATAAAATTAATTTCTCTATCTCCAATCTACATAATTTAACTCATCCCAATCTTTTATACACATTCACAACCCATCCCAACTTAAAAAAATGTTTTTTAACGAAGTCCGTTTTTAATAAAATTTATATCGGAATGTTCATAAATTTTTTTTAAGAAATATCGTGTATTTAATTATTTTTTAGTTAAAATATTAAAAGTTAATTAAATAATTAAGTTATCGGGGGTTAGTTTGGATTGCAATATAGGTTTGCTCCACCAACCTAGATTGCCAATCTAGATTGCATTATTTTCTTTTTTCAATTTCTTTTTTAACTTTGGGTCCACCAATCTCATTATGAGATTGCGAATAGGAGTAGTATTAGGAGACGGTAATGCACTTTCCATCGAGACGCTCTCGTGGGAATCAGAAAACCGATATTACATAAATTTATTCTATACACAATTCATTAATTATTTTAACCAATTACTTATAGCAAAATCATGGATCCCGTACTATAAATCCCTTATTTTATTAATCAACCTCCATTGCCACCACCTTGTTACTTTCGATGTGCCTAACTTTACGGGCTTCCCACAAATACCAATATAAAAATAAAATAATAATTTAATTAGTGTGGATCTATTGGTTATTGAAACCACATTTATGATAAGGTTGGATTTGTGATGTCACATAAAAATATAATATATTTTTGATCTTACACGTGCTACGCGTACAGAAAACACTTGATATTTGATCTTACACCTGCTACATTTATAGCAACACTTCATCAGTTCACCGTTATATCCGGTTAAGATCACTGTCGCATGCTTGGATTACAGCACTTCACGAGTGTTGCCAGGTCATTCGAATCGATATGTTAATTACTTCATTTTAAAGTTGAGTTTAAAGATACTAGTATCAAACTTTAAAGTTTTAAAGTATAGTGAAACATAGATCTGTCAAATAAGAAGGATTTAAAGCATCAGTCTTGGAACTAAATAAGATGTAAATGCGTTCAGTATATAATATAACAATATAATATATTCCTATTTCAATGAGGTTGATGTCATTAAATTTAAGATATAGGATTAGGGTTATATTGCTTCAATATGAAAGATCAAACAAGTTTAGTGGAGACCGGAGAAGGTTTAGTTAACCAAAAGTACCATTATGTTACCGCCTCGTAGAGATTGAGTATTATTCACTAATTTTTCACTCAAAAACACTTTGGTAGGTTAACCGAAAAACATTTATTATTAATTTTTTTTAATAAAAGAGTAAGTGGATAGTTTGACTGGTTGGAGAAAAGCTTTGGCAGCTCCGGGCACTATTGGGTCGACACTCTAGAGGGCTAGCACCCTTATATTCGTTTGTGTAATGGCAATAGGTGTTAAGAGTCGATGAGGTGGTAGGGGGTGTCGTCCTAACACCTCTTCACTACGTACACTTAGGGTGTCTGTAGTGGGCGCCATGGACGATTTTCACTTAAAATACCCCCCCCCCCCCCCCCCCCCCGCGGCGACAAATGGGGCGAGAAGGGGGGTGAGTTTTTGCGCCGGTTTGTGTGTTTTTTTATAATTATTATATTGTGCGTGTGATATATATATATATATATATATATATATATATATATATATATATATATGTTTAAGTTCAAGAAAGAAATCAAATTATTACAAGAAATGAGAGAAATGAATATGTGCCACTAGTTTTATTTTAGGTTTTAAATATTTAAAAATAAATAAAAAAAAGATGTAAATGCAACAATAAATGCATTGTCTCTCTACAATTAATACAACTAATATAACCATAATAAATCTATCTTTAATTAATATATCTAACTAATTTAGCTATAATAATTAAAAAGATAAAAATACTATTTTAGTTTTATTTTTTATTTACACATTCTTCATTTTATTCAACAAAAATACAATTTATTCATATAATACTATTCTTTATATTTACAAAAATAATTTCCACTCAATTTATTAGCATGTTTTTTAACACTAAATATCAAAACATAATATATATTTTTTTCAATTGGTATGCCTATAAATATTATTGTCATAAATAATAAAAAAAAATATCATACAAATGTATCCATTAAATGTAAACAATAAATATACAACCTACACAAAGTTATATAACCTACAGTTGTATTGAGCGATAAAAACGTACAACATACAAAAAACATACAACTTACATATGTAATTCGACATCAACAATTATGTAAACTACACAAAGATACGCATATCCTACATATGCGTAGGTTATATGTTTTTCGTATGTAGATTATATGTTTTTTTATTCTTAGAACAAGTGTAAGTTATATGTTTTTGTGTAGGTTGTATATTTTTTATTGACATTTAATGCAAACATGTGTAAGATAGTTTTTTGTATTATTCATCACAATGTAACTACGTGTTGATGGATATTAATATGTTGAGTTTGAAGAAATTGGTTTTGAATAAAAATAAATTAATGTATGAATAAATTGTATTTGTGTAAAATAAATTTTTCTTGTGTAGGTTATATGTTTTTCATGTGTAGGTTATATGTTTTCGTGCGCGTGTTTATTTCATTGATGATAAATTTTGTGTGTAGATTATATGTTTTTCGTGTGTAAGTTATATGTTGTCTTATTCTTAGAACAAGTGTAGATTATACGTTTTTGTGTAGGTTGTATGTTTTTTATTGATTTTTAATGCAAACATATGTAAAATAGTTTTTTGGTATTATTCATTATAATGTAAGTATGTTTTGATGGATATTAATATATTGAGTTGGAAGAAATTAATTTTGGATAGAAAGAAATTTTAATGTATGAATAAATTATACTTGTGTAGGATAAAATTTCAAGACACAAAAAATAAGTTATAAAAATAATAGTTCTTAATATTTTCCAATTATAATAATTTAATTATTTATATTAATTAAGTAGATAAGTATTATGGTTTATTAGTTATATTAATTGAAGAAAAAAAATGATTAATACTTTCTTTATTTAGCTTTAAGCATTTAAAACTTAAAACAAAACTAGTGGTTCATATTCATTTCTTGCATTTCTTACAATAATATCATTTCTCTGTTAAACCATCCCCTATATATATATATATATATATATATATATATATTGGGCTACCACACTACTGTACCCTAAACCAAAAACTCATTATTTGCTGACTGGACGCTATATGGGAAAACACTTCATTTTATAGCCCATCCACTACACATAGCCTTAGTCTTATTAAACATGACCTTTCATGTCATATTAAAATCGATATGTGAGGATTCAATTGAAAAAAATGAATCTTATTGATGAATCAGGTATTTTTATTTGATGCTTCTTCTATAGTGATATGATTATCAGGGTCGTTTCTAAGAATTTAAATATATTGGCCGAGAAAAAATAAAAAAGGCCCGTATGCCATAGAAAAACTTTATGAGCCTGCGTACATGGATAAAACTTTTATCGACCAACTTATTATAAGCAGAAATCATTCTAAGCATGCACTTATCTCATAAACCACTGCAAATAACCTTATTTTTAACACCAAAAAACATATATATGTAAAACGTATAAAAAGGTTTGTACCCCCGAACCTTATGTGCCTTAGCTGATGGTGCGGCTCGTATGCGGCATACCCTCCAAGTCTCTCCTGAATTGATTATTTAGTTACATGTTGATAGGTTTACGCATGTTTAACTTTAGTCGTTAACTTGAAAAAAAGATGCAATGATAATTCTACTTGTCCTTCAAATAGAAACACTTACTAAGGGTTAACGTAGTGGGCGGGAATTTTCGGTGATTTTGGGCGAGCACACCGCCCCCCTAGGCGATAAAACGGGCGAAAAGGGTGGGGGCGATGATTTCTTCTCGCCTGCTTGGGAGTTGAGTATATTATTATTATATTTGTGTGTGTGTAAGATATATATACATGTGTGTGTGTGTGTGTGTATATGGGCTACAACAAAAACCCACCATTTGCTGACTGAGTGCCATATGACGCAAAACGTCCCATTTTGTAGCCCCTCTACTACACATAGCCTAATAGTTTAATGACTTTTAAAATTTTCCTTTTTTACTTGAGGGCCACACACGTATAAATAGTGAAAACGGTACATGTTTCGGAGTGAAAAGAGCAGTAATTTTAAAAACCAGTTTAAACCGGCCGGTTGAACTGGTTAAGCCGGATTTCGCATAGCAAGCCGGTATTTTGAGTCCGGTATTTTTGACCGGTTAGCTTAAAACATCGTACCTGCGGTTTTTATCTAAAATACCAGTTTTTACCCGTAAACCGGTTTTAAGTCCGATAAATTTTTGATATTTACGGCCCATATTTTTCCAAAATTACTTTTAACCCAACAATTAACATTCAAATGTGTAAACTTTAGGACTATTTAATTTAAAATTGAGTGTTTTTGCATTATTTTTTTAATGTAGATTAAATTCTGAATTATGTTTTGTTATAGGAATCATTTGGTTTTTGGTTATTTTTGGATTGAATCCAACAATTAACATTCAAACGTGTAAACTTTAGGACTATTTAATTTAAAATTGATTTTTTTTATTATTTCTTTTTAATGTAGATTAACTTTTGAATTATTTAATGTTATAGGAATCATTTAGTTTTTAGTTATTTTTGAATTGAAGTTACTTTTATCGAAAACTATAAGGTAAACTATTTAATCGGTTGAACCTCCCGGTATAACCTGGCTCAACCAGTTATATCATTTTTTAGCCCAATCCGGTACTAGTAAAATGCCGGTTTTAAAAACATTGGAAAAAAGTGACATGCATATGCCATGTTAGTTCGTTATTATTTTTAAAATGTTCATTACTTTTATTATTTTTTATGTTATTGTTATTTTTTTAAATTCTTATCTTAGAAAAACATAAAACTGATCGTCTTTTATCTTTAACTTATTGATGCTTAATGTTTACTTGTGAAAAAAATTAAAACATATGTGATGTAGATGATCACTATCATGTTTCATATTAGACCACCAATAGTCTCTTTTGAGAGATCTTGATACATCTTGGTAGCACCGGAATATAATGAGTACGTACCTAAATTTGTGGGTTTCATTTAAGATCACTGATTTGACATCGCACATGTTATGAACCTAGATTAATACGACCAAGCCTGGTTTTAACTCGAATGTTGTATTCGCAAGATCTTTAACTTCACGATTCTTTCACGCTTCACAGTTCCTCTTTTTACTGCTTCGATTTTTGTGATCAAACATTATGCTCGGACTAAACACTAACTTTAGTGACTTAATTACCTTGATACGTGGATGATCTTCTTTTTAACACAATGTCTTAGCCACAACATTTGTTTTACCTGGATGGTAAAAGATTTCACAATCATATCCTTTACAATCATATCCTTTAATAAACTTTAGCAAACACCTTGCCACATATTCATATATATTTCTTTTTTTTTTTATATCAAAGAGGTAATTCAAACTCTTTCGATAAAAAAGATGGCGTACTTTACTTCAAAATTTTAAGGCGAAGATCATAACTGCTAATTCAAGGCCGTGAGTCGGGTAAAACTTTCCACCAAGGTAGTGAGTTTATATATAAATTCTTGTAGTGACAAACATTATTAAAAAAATTGTCTAATACAACTTTTATTTTACAAAAACTCATACGACGTTGCATTAGATCTCATGTAACATTTTTATTACATAATGTAACTGTTTGCATTTGAAAGAAATAGTTACATTATGTAACAAAAATGTTGCATTAAGTCTGATGCAACTTCGTCTGATTTAACTAGTTTTTGTTAAAAATAAATGTTGCATTAGGCCAATTTTTTAGTAGCGAAATTACTGGCGGGTTATTCATCGATTATGGAACCCTCACTAATAAATACCGAATAATCTTAATAGAAATCTAATTTAAAATCTTATCTTCAGCAGCAGCTGAATTGCTTGTAGATCTTCCATCGGCAATGGACCCGCACCAACAAATGTTTGAAAAGTCTGAGCGGGAAACCAATCCAAAATCTTGCTCTTAACCAGTGATGGGTCATTGAAGAGAAAACCGTCAATGAATTGTTCCATACAAAGATGACGGAAACCGAAGGTTCCGCTAGAATTTTCGTCGGTGATCCGTCGGTAATTTTTCTGTCACTCTCCTTTTTTGATATTGTGGGTCTTATTTGGATATTCACATTAAATTTCCTATCTTAAAATTCAAAATTACATAAAAAATCACTATATTTTCTCTCTCATTTTCAATTAAATAATACTTTTTTATATATTTATTATTATCATTTCTTTTTCTTTCATTCACAACCACTTTCAAAATATATTAAAAAATTATAGGGTGTGAACAGTAACTTTTTAAATATACAGAAAACTCACTACACTTCTCTCTGTTTCACTCACAACACCCTAAACCACTAACTAAATTATAAAAACTTTACTCACAGTTTTTGACGTATTGAATGTGAATGCTCTAAGTTTTTTACGACTATATCAAACTTTTAACATGTAATCTGTAGGGTTTTGAGTAGATTTTTTTTTTTTAAAGTTATACTTTACTATGAGTTGAATCATTATTTATATTGTGTATATAATTTATCATTATATATTTTCTCATCCGAAAACCTCGGTCAAGTTCAATGACCCGATGTACTCTAAAGACCACCCCATGATGATGACCTTGGAAAGAAAGGTTCTTTTCATCCACCTTTTTTGCCTGATTTACTTGACATCCATATGAAAGTAACAACATGAAATTTAATTAGAACATTGAAGGTGGAAAAAAATTGTCCATACTTAATGAATAACTTAGAAGAAGTCTTCTTACAAATTGTTTTAGATACATATTTTTGTTTGTATAATTGCTCAAAAATTGATTATAGGCTTATATTTAATACTCATAATATTAGTTACAGAAAGATAAATAAAAACACTTTTAGTTTGTAGTAGATAATTAGTAAGGATTGGGTTCTTCAGTAGAGATCCACGTTTATTCCCCACTTATGTTACTTTGGATTGATATTGGCGATGAATAATTTGAGCTAGGTCTTACGAGGTTGTCAGTTCGTATCCCTAGCCCACCCGAGTTTTCGTCCCACCGTGTGTTATTCTAGAGTCCTATTCTTGTGGAGGCACAATGATTGTCAAGTAGCAGCCGATGGTTTGGTTACCCGGGGGAACACCCAACCCAAACTCTAAAGTCAACGTGAGCCCGGTTAAACCAACACAATCTGGCCAGAGTAAGGCAACAGATCCATCCAAATTAAAGAGTATGGTGGCTTATCGTCATTCCAAAAAAATATATTAGATAATTAGATCTCATACTCATATGCACATTTAAATAGATAACTGATAAATAAATAAATAAATAAATAAATAAATAAATAAATAAATAAATAAATAAATAAGGCATGTTCGTTTTTTTTTTCTTAGGAAAAAAAAAGCAATGATTAATTTTGCCGCGAAAAGATGAGTCATGGCAATAGTTTAGAATCATTCCTTCCGTGCAGGACCCAAGCCATGAAAGTGCACCACTACCACCCACGACCTTATGAGGTTGACTTTGACATGTATTCCACTTAAAAACCTCGAAACATGACCCAAACTCGACACAGATATATAGTAAGGTTTTGTATTAACTAACAGGATCTGTTTATTAAACAAATTAAAGCGAGCACGACCTTATAATGGTTGAAATAGCATGTTAACCCGTTTAAGGATATTTTAAAAAGTTCATATTTAAATTTTAGATATGAAAAATGTTAAAACTTAAAATTGAAATGAAATTAACATCTCTCTGAAATCCTTCATCAAATCATTATTTCTTACAGTTTTATTTCATTAGTTCTAACTAATGATTCTCAAATGATTTTCTTTCGGCTCCTCGAATTGCGAGCTACATATATAAAACATTAAAACCCCAGAAGCTTCATCTCCACCAGTTATGTCGACTTGTTGGTTGGCAATTAGAGAGAAGGAAATCCAATACAAAAATGCACATTTGAGTTTGAGTTATTTGTTGATGAAATTGTTACTAAGTTGTTAGATATTATTCATATTTGTAGAATAACATTAAATGGACTAACCAACAACATGAACCTACTTTCAAGTGTGACTGTGTTCGACACAAACAAGCATTTAAGTGTTTTCGACACAAACACGTCACATATAGAATATGACTCATGTTGGGTTACATATTGAATCCATCAACCCAACAAGATCTTGTAAATAAACCAAAGAGTAATTTCATTTTATTATTATTATTATTATTATTATTATTATTATTATTATTATTATTATTATTATTATTATTATTATTATTATTTCATTTTTGTATTTGTCAATTTGTACAAAATTTTGATAGGAGTCAAGTGGAATTGACTTTCTGATCGTTTACGGTTTACCCTTTCTTTATCTACTAGGAAAACAAGTAAACACGTATTTATCCGTACTTTTCACTTCGAGCTTCTTTCAATTTCTTTATCATCATAATCAACATACGTCTTTCCTAAATTTAATAGCAAACACGTCTTTATAAACGTGTGGTGTCAACCAATGTTGCACATGAGCATGGGTACAAACTTATGTCCCTTTTTAAATGGATGTCTTTGTAAGATGTTTCCAAAAGTGCAATTTTGGAGTCGGATGATCAGAATTAGGTTAGAATTTAAGCTGTAACATGTAAAAGGCATGTTAAATTCAAGTTCACCCAAGGCCGTAGTCTTAAGGAACACTATTAAAAAATTAAGTCACTTATTAATATACTAAAAATAATCATTGTGTGTAATGTAAATGTAAATGTGTGGTATATGAAAGAAAGAGAGCATGGAAGAAGTAAGTCCATGTACCTCATAAGCAGGGGTAGCATTCGGTACCCCTCTACTTTTCGTCGACAGTGTACATTTTTTCTTTTTAGGTTAGTTTTTCGTATTTCGTTACTCCTAAAAAAATATTACGTTACGCCTATTTGTTTAAAGACCAGCCAATTTAAAAGTTCAAATTAAATAAAGTCCAAACAAATTTATAGCCCAAAGCATAAAAAACAACTAATATTTTTTTCTTTTGTTTGACGAGAAACATTAAACTGATACATACTCAAACGGAAACGGACTCAACGAAATCATCATTTTTTTTAAGTTCAAATCAAATAAAGCCCTAACAAAGTTTATTGCCTGAAACAAATAAAAACCATTAATCTTTTTTTTTTCCTTTTGTTTGATGAGTAACATCAAACAGAAAGATGCTAAACGTAATCATCATTTTGAGGTTGAAATTTTTAATACAGTTTAGGATATGCAAATTCAAGAACTTGAAAATAGATTTAGTTACGTCTTAACTAATTTGTTAGAAAATATGTCTGGTTTAAATCTTGAGATTCATTTCCAACTTTGGCATATCTAAGATAGTGGCATCTGAAATGTATCAGAATAATTTTAGTAATGAAGAAAGATGGTGTATTTCGGGTGATGGTACGACCTTATATCACACTTTAAAGGAAGATGATAAATTTCAAAATTGGGTGAATGTATAACATTGCTCGTGTAATGGTGGAAACTATAAAGCAC
>NW_027503459.1:0-26542 GCF_021521415.1 Bidens hawaiensis
AGCCATGGCTTCCCCCAACGCACCACTGGGAGCTGCGTGACGAGCCCACTCCACGCACTCCACATGTGTGCGAAGGGTTGTTCCTCGGCGGATGTTCCATCGTGGAACATACACTTCATTGGAATCCGACACTGCAAAAAAACAAAAAGCAGTTATGAAAAGATGATATAAAAAAAAAAAAAAGGCCAAAAGAACCCTACGCACCTGTAGGGTCGACAACAGGCCGATAGCCGCCAAACCCATCACCTGAACCCAAGGGAAATCCGTCCAAGAGGTCAGGCAGATGGGAAGGAGGCAGAGGTTGGCGAGAAGCCCCAAGCATACCTGAAGGATCGGTCGTCGTTGCCGATGACGGAGGAGGCATGGTGAAGGCCGCCGCGGTAGTAGAAACCAGCGGAGGTGAACTCACCGTAGGTGAACTCCACAACCGTGGTCGCCGCTGCGGAGGAGTCCGCAGAAAAAGTCACCGCCGGCTCAGTGAAAGATTCAGTAAATATGGCACTGACAGCCGGCGGTGATGTCATCACAGTTGGAACAGTTGGCTCAACGGGGGTGAGCAACTGAACCAACGGAAGCAGGCGCAGCCGCCTGGGTCGTCGCCTCAGGTAGGCTGACCAAGCCTACCGTCATGGGTCCGGAGGTACTCCTCCCCGCTCCACCCTGGAATGCGGTAGCATCCACGCCTGCACAAAGGAGAAGTATTAATGATGGAAAGCTATGAAGTTAAAAATAAAGGAAGTTTGTACTTACGGGTTTTCTTGAGCCTAAAAGTGCGGACAGGCGGGGACGAACCCGATGGAGCCGGCCTCTTTACGCCGCTCACCGTCGTCATCCTGGGCTCTCCGGAGGTGACAGTCGTCGCAGCCTCCGGAGCAGTGGTCTTATCACCACCAGGGTTCCCCGCCACCTCCTCGCTCTCGGTCTCTGAATCAGACCGAGGCACCGGATCGGCAGTGGAGGCCACCTTCGCCTTCCCCTTCCCGCCGGCAGCCTTCTTCTTCCGCACCAACGGAGGACCATCTGCGGATTCCTCATCAGAACACAAGATTAGAGGAATTCCAGCAGAGGTTTCAGCATTGAGGGGTCGAGGGTTGAATAACGCCTTACCTGGCCGCCTGGCGCTCATGATCTCGTGGCCTGGCGGGTAGACCTCCACGAACCGATCCGCCGTCTGTTCAAGAATGGGCAACTCGTTCTCATCTAGAGCACGAGTACCCATCCGAGCGGGACTATCAGCCTCCCGCGGATACAAGAGCGACTGCAAGTCGTTCCCCTCTGAAATAAAAGAAAAGCAGTTTAGAAGACAAACCTATACAAACAAAGAAGACAGAGCATACCGTAAGGGACAGAGTTCAAACCGTATTCAAGGACGATCGGGATCTTTTGCGCCTCCGCATCCTTCCACACCCGGCTCATCCCGAGCATCACCATCCCGGACTCCGCAAAGCGGTAAACCGGAGATTGGACTCGGGAAATCTTCGAGAACCATTCCGCCTCCTGGTAGTTGGAGGCGTGAAGGCTGGGGAGTGCTTGCCCATTCTGAAACTTCATGGCAAGGGGGATGGCGCGAGCGGAGATATAAAAGAACTCCCGCTTCCATGAACGAAGACTGCACTCGGTTGCGCAAATCTTCAAACCCTTGATCCGGGTTATCAGAGTATACCACCCCTGGATGCACCTCCAAGAGTAGAAAGTCATCAGTGCGGTCGACGAAGGGCTCAACGCCCAGAATCCGGCACACCCACTCGAAGTGGCGAATCTTTGCGATCGCCATCGGGTGTACCTCGGTCAGGTGTACACCGTGCCTCTCCAGAACACGGTACACAAACTTCGTCAAGGGGAACCTAAGATTCCCATAGACAAAGAATGCGGCATATGCCCCGATCTTGCCTCTGGGGGCATCATACACCGTCTGATGAGGTTCAGGAAACTCAGGCTCGAAAGACTCGAGCATGAACTTCCTGACGATGTACTGATATAGATCGACAGGCAGAGCACACTGGCACTCGCCAGCAGTACTCTTGTCATCGGCGTACACCCCAGCCTCCTGGGCTGTAGCCTCAAGATCGAAAGCAGAAGACATCTTGCAGGAATGAAAAAGAGAACGATTTCAAGAGAATGCTCGACTGAAAAGGTGAGTATTCGCCGGAAATCGTTTTGAAGATGAAGAAAAAAGTGAAAGTGTGGGATTACAAAGGACCCTCTCCCCCTTTATATACTAATCGCAATTAATGCGATGAATTTAATGCGAAAGAGAGAGAAATCGCAGGTGCAATGAAACTATGACACGTGGCAAAAAGCAAGCTGGCAACAACTGTTGAAAGGACGCGTGCCATTAATTTCGCGGCCACGCGCCCGAAAAATCGCGCCCCACGCGCCTGAAAAAGCGTCTGGAATGACCATGTACTGTCACGTCACCATAACTTCCTGCACGTCCTGACACAGTCAGAAGAAACCGTCGGACGACGTTTCAGCAGTTTGGACTGTTCTTATCCTTTCACCAACTCTTCGAATTTCAAAAAATTCAAAAAGATTCAAAGTAAGCGGGAAAATACCCCTTACCTTGGCAACCAAGTAACTATAAGACGGGTGCGGGTACAGTGTTAAGGCAAAACCCTTCACATACTTAGCACCCGCAGGGAATTGACGCCAGGAATACCTTGGAAGTAAAGTAACCGTAAGACGAGTGCGGGTACAGTGTCAAGGCAAAACCCTTCACATACCTAGCGCTCCGCAGGGAATTGAAACCAAGAAGGATCTTCTGGGCAATGCTTGTGGAAACGGGAATAACATCCCCGCATAGCGGGAACGTCGAGAACTACATTGTTTGAAGCTCCAAGATGGAATTGGTGGTTTTAACATAATTGATCACTATGTTCAAAACTACCAAAACCTCATGGAGAATCCACACAAGCGGTACTCAACGCTCCTGACTTGCGAGGAGGATACAGACTTACCCGCATCATACCCAAAGATCAAGCAGGAAAGTCAGGAATTTCTGCAAGTGACATAAGGACTTCCGCGGGAAGAACCCCCATGGAAAACCTTAAAACTAAACCCTTTTCAAAACCCTTTGCTTAAGTCCAAAAGTTCACCTCACTTTATTAAACATTCATGAGAAGAACATTGGACTGGGGGGACTTGAAGAGGTAGGTCCCAGTAGAGCGCAGTTGGACCCGCAGGACTCACCTTGAAGAGAGACGTCTGCGCAGAAACCAACTGGATCTGCAGGACCCACCATGCTCAGAGACGTGACGTCCTTACGCGCAGTACGCAAGCTGTTCCCGCAGGAAATGCCTCCAATGGTGAAGTACTCCGCCTGTTCCCGCAGCTGCGGATACAAGCCATAAGGGAAGGCCACCCGCGCAGCAAGGCTACACGTACAAGGCACTTAGCTCTCATTAATTCAGTAGTCAGCTGAAGGAATGAGCAAAGCCGGGAACAATCCCGCACAAAGGCGGGAGGGGGAATACTCCCGCCCAAATAAGCCAGTCCGTACGATACTGGAGGATCTTTTGTACTGTACCTGACGAGGTATGGGCAAAAGATCTGACCAGAGATACGACAGCTCATTGACAACAGTATGGCGAGCAGCATGCTCTTGTACTGTATGTCACTATTAGCCGCTGCCTACTCACCAACTCCTGTCATACCACGTGCATAGCCGGCAGTTGGTGGAAAAGGAATAGTACACAGCAGGCCTGGTCACTGTCAGCCGCTGCCTACCCACCAACTACCAGCATGGCACGTGCGTAGGCCACAGTTGGTAGAACAGGAATACTATTCAGCCGGCTATACCTTCTTGGAAACCTACCTTCGGCTATAAATACCCCAAATGGTATGATCATCTAATCTTATCTTGTATCTTACATATTATACCTGATATCTGCTTTAGCAATCTCTTAATATATACTTATATTCAAGAGCAATCTAGTCTGATTCTCACGCCGGAGGGTGGTCACAAGGAGGAACCCCCCCCCCCTTTTCAGTGACGAGCTCACGGTGTCTGTTTTGCAGGTTATCAGAAGAACCATCTTTGCCGAATCTAACCCCTCGTGGGAAACATCTATTTTTTTTGGTGTAAAAAATACAAAAAAGAGAGAGTAAAAAACACACTCATTTATATGGATGTAATTAAATAGATTCATTAAACTCTGTCATGTCACATGTGCAAAGTATAAGAGACCAAATCATTCATTTTGGTGTGTAATAATATGCATACATAAATAAAACACAATAAATAGTCTCTTTTAATTAACATCATTCACATCATCGTCCCTCCCATGAGTCCCATCTGCAACGTTGCATAACCACGTCCATATCCTTTCAATTAACCTCATCCCACCACTGTCAATATCGCCATTAACCACCATAATAACCAATCTACCTGCTACGATCATTTATGGTACGGTACACACACAAAAAAAACTCGTCTACTGTTCTTAGTCACCACAAAGACTTCACGGGCACAAACGCTATTCTACCACGTTTATAAAAAAAGATAACGGTTACATAACCATACAGGATCCTGATTTGATCAAGATCTATGATTACAAAAAAAAACTAGAAAAATAAACAAACACGAAGGTGGTAAGTGGTTTCGATGGTGGAGAGTTGGAGACAGGAGACATAATGCAAAGGAAGACTGTCTCGTGGTAAGACTGCATGTTGCAAGCTAATGCCCCTGCCCACCTAACCAAAAAGGCACAATGTGGGTGGTTAAGTGTGTGTGTGTGGTGGTGTGTGTGTGGGGGGGGGGGGGGCATAGAACCTCAATCAATCATCGCCTTTTCTTTTTATTGTATTTAATTTTTAGCTAATCAACAACGTGAAAATAAGTGGTGGGTTGGGTTAGTTCAAGCGCATTGTCTGCTTAGCGTGACATGGCAAGACGTTATTATAGTTTTTTAGTCAAACAACAACATATAGCCTAAGTGAAGGATCGTGTAACCTATATATCTGCGTTAAGAGGAGGGATTGTTGGTGGTTATTAATGAATCGCGTGCCACGAAAAGGTGGTGAGGATAGATGAAGTGTTTTACTGATGACGAGATAAAAAGTTCATATCCCAATATAATCAGTATATATGTTCAAGGAATCTAATTATCGAATGACATTATCTTTCAGTAATTAAATTTGTGTAAATAAAGTTGTAGAGTAACATGTGTGATAAATCATTAGAGTAATACACGACCATAAAAATCAACTTATTTCATATAAATAATATAATAGTGGTCGGGTAACACTATTATTATTATTATTATTATTATTATTATTATTATCTAACTTCAAAATTTGGTATGACTTTATTGTCAACACTGTGTGAATATGTCATTGGGTGCATATCACAAGCTATTCATTTTAGAAAATAGATGAAAGGTAATTGTAACATGATCTTCTAACAACAAGTGCAAGAAAGGGAGATACATGGCCTCTGGCTGTGTATTACATGTATGTATGCATGATTATGCATCAAGTATACTTTGAGATTTAAATATGATTGGTGGTTGTTGGTCACATACAACCATCATTTACGTGTTACATACATTAAAATGCATAAATGTTTATGTGGTAACAATTCAAAAACAAATTAAACTTGATCGAAAGAGATTTTTTTCTTAAAATGCTCATAATTGTTAAGAATGACTTTCATAAAACGTGTCGTTGATAAAAGATCACACGTTATATATAGTGAAGATATATTCACATATGACATATCAATATGAGATAGTGAGGTTTCATTTTAACAACCTAGTGCTTTATAGCTTTTTAACTAACACTATTGGGGGCTTGTATTTGTAATCTGTGTAATGTGTAGAAATGGAGTTTCCACACGTTATTCTCAACATCAATTTTTTATCAAACAAGTTAAAACTTTTTAGCTAACATCCACAATATTCTATCAATTTGTTTTATTTCTTAAAACACACAGAATTTTATTCAAAGTATCATATACAATATGAAGTTTATATATTTAAAACATCAAGCAAAATCATGGGTAGATCAATTACAATCTTATTATCACCTCATTAACCAATATAGTTCATATCAAGTGTTCTCTATCTTTAAAACCTATCATGCCAACTTGTATAGCCAAAAAAAAAAGAATTCAAAGATGGTCAATTTACCTTCAAATAGCTATCTTTTTTTTACTTATTGTTTAATAAACTAGATACCCAATATTGTTAAAAAATATATCATTTACAGTTTTTTTTCCAGATCAATAACTGTCATAGAGATCTTTGATTGCATTATTCACTATGCGTTTTTATGCTTTTCTAGTCAAAATGCAAAATGTAGAATTAACCTTTTTTATAAAAAAAATAACCAATTTATAGCATGCAAAATGTAGAATTAACTAAGTGGAGTGGTTACAAAACTCGATTTTAATTTCTTTTTATCGGATGCCTGGTGTTTTACTAGTGTGTTTTATTGTATTAGTTGTTTTAAAAAAACTATCATTTAACTTCTAGATTAAGATTAACAATCACAATTCACAACCATAACTTCACATGACATGAGTTATATTCATCAATCAAAACAACCAAATGGTTACCAAAATATTTATTATTTATTTAATTCAGGTTGATAATTAAAAATAACAGTATAAAAAATATAAAAAATAATAGAATAAAGTGAAGACATATGGAGGAATTTAAGTTATAGACCAAGACATAAAGCAGAGATGCAAGACAAATAACCAAAAATGATTATAATAATAAAACTACTACTCTGTTTTCTCTCTCTTAATATTATTATTATTATTGTCCTCTCTCTTAATATTATTATTATTATTGTCTTAATATTTTCAACTCTTCTCTTTCTCTCTCTAGTGGGTGAACTCTCTGTGTGTGTTTTGGAATTTGAAGAGACAAACAAAACAAATGGGTTGTTTATTTTGTTCTCACAAATCCAACACTAAGCCTAAGTTACAACACAACAACAAGCCACAAGATCAGATCTCATCCACTTCAGGTTATTATCATAATTCTGTTATTTATCAACATTCTTTTTAGGGTTTAATATTAATAGGGTATATGCTTTAAGTTAAATAAATAATGAATTTGTGGTGGGTTGATCTGATATGCCTTAGTTATATTTATTTTTAGAAAAATTGGATTATTATTATTTTTTTAGCATTTTTAATTTCTGTTTGTGCTCTTGAATATTGGTTATCATTGAATGTTCTTGATTTGTTTTCAATTATTATTATTATTATTATTATTATTTTTATTGTTGTTGTTATCAATTTTACTGTGAATTATTTGTCATGATTTCCAGTTATATGAATCATCATAGTGTATGTTATGCTAATTATATACTAGTGTTTGAATTCTTTTCCAAATTAGAAATATAAGATAATAAGAATATGAAGAATGCAGTTTTTCTTAACGGAACGCGTAAAAGGTGGAAACTTTAAGCTGGACTCTATGATTGTTAGTTCTTATAATTTTGTTTAAATTCTGTACTTTATTATTCAAAATATTCAAATTGTACTTTTTTTATTGATTTTTAGGCAATTTGGATTTTGGCATTTTCAGTCTCCGGTTTGTGCCCTTGAGTAGTGATTATTATTAGAGTAATCATTTGAAGGTTCTTGATTTGTTTTCTTTTTTATCAACAATTTTATTGTGAATTATTTGTCATGTTTTCCAATTATGTGAATTAATAGTATAGGTGGTAGCAACTGTATACTTGGTGTTTGAATTCTTTCCCAAATTAGAAATTATTAGAATATGATGAATGCAGTTTTTTATAACAGAACGCATAAAGGTGGAAACTTTAAGCTATTTGTAGTCTGTTTAGGACTTTATGGCTGGAATTATGATTGGTATTTTTTGAAATTTGTTCAAATTCCGTACTATGTATTCAAATTATGCTTTATTTTATTGTTTTTAGGCAATTTTACTGTGAATTATTTGTCATGATTTTCCAATTATATGAAATATAGTGTAGGTGATGGTAATTGTATACTTGGTGTATAAATTCTTTCCCAAATTAGAAATATGTGAATATGATGAATGCAGTTTTTCTTAACGGAACGCGTAAAAGGTGGAAACTTTAAGCTGGACTCTATGACTGGATTTATGATTATTATTATTTGAATTTTGTTCAAATTCTGTACTTTATTATTCAAGTTATATATTTTTTATTGATTTTTTGGCAATTTGGATTTTAGCATTTTCAGTCTCCGTTTGTGCTCTTGAATGTTGATTATTATTATTAGAGTTATCAACTGAAGGTTCTCTTGATTTATTTTCATTTGTTATTAACAATTTTATTGTGAATTATTTACCATGATTTCCAATTATATGAATTATAGTGTAGGTGGTAGTAACTGGATACCTGATGTTTAAATTCTTTCCCAAATTAGGAATCATAAGAGTAATAGAATTTGATGAATGCAGTTTTTCTTAACGGAACGCGTAAAGGTGGAAACTTTAAGCTATTTGTAGTCTGTTAAGACTTTATGACTGGATTTATGATTGTTATTCTTTGAATTTTGTTAAAATTCTGTACTTTATTATTATTATTCAAATTATGCTTTATTTTTCAGATAAGTCAAAGGTTAATTTGCAGTAAAATTTGCAATCTATTTTTGCATAAGGAAATACCAAATTTGAAATCTGTTTTGCTTGTATACTTGGTGTCTAATTTCTTTCCCAAGTTAGAAACCATAAGAATATGATGAATGCAATTTTTTTAACCGAACGTGTAAAGGCGGAAACTTCAAGCTATTTGTAGTCTGTTTTGGACTTTATGTTAAAACATTTGTAGTATTTTGATAACCGGTTGTCTGCTTTTGAATTATGTAATTCTGTTCTTTAAATTTTGTTCAAGTTATGTACTTTAATATACAAGTAATGTTTTTTTTCCAGATAAATTGAAGGTTAATTCTGGTGCTGGTGTACATAAAGAAACTTCTAAAGATGGAGGATCTACACACATTGCAGCACACACGTTCACATTTCGTGAATTGGCGGCCGCAGCCAAAAACTTTAGAGCAGATTATCTCTTGGGTGAAGGGGGATTTGGAAGAGTGTATAGAGGGCGGTTAGAAACTACCAACCAGGTTTCTGAATTTGTTTACTTTTTTTTTCATTTAAAATTATATAACTAGTTATTTCTCCACTTCTTAAGTCAATTTTTAGGAAAAAGAGGTGTTTTTTACTTTAGTTTTCAAATCATGCATTTAATGCACACCCTCTTTATGATGAGTCTTGACTAGTGCAATTTTTGACATTGTGCGTACCATGTAGCGTTAACAAGTGGGATTTGTGACAAATAGTCAAAAACATTATATTAAAGCTACATGTCAAGTCAAGTCAAATGTTTCAAATTTCATGAGACAGAAGCGGTACTTAGTTAAAGTATTAATATGACAATCATAACTTTTTTGAGAATGCAAAGAACATAAATGGCACTCGAAAACTGTTACTCTTAACCTCAAATTTCAAGTATATAACTATATTACTAGACGGGTGCCCGCGCGATGCGGCGGGAAACAAAAATTCTAGTAATCATGTAACAATTACGGATGTTCAAGGTTCGTTTGATTAGCAGGTTTCTGAATGTTCAAACTATAGCAAACAGTTCAATTTACAATTTATACCAAAAATAGGCCATATAAAACCAAACCAGAATATAAACTTATTATTGAAGCTCAATGCGTGAAACCAAACCATTGGTAACGATTCACTTTAAATTTTCGACGATTCAGTTTTGGTTTTCAATAACAAAAAATCAAACCAACAGTTTGTCTCACAGTTTAACTTAGAAACCGTTAAAACCGAATTGTAAACGCCCATACGTAATATGTTAATTTTTTTAATTGAAAAAAACTATAGTAATACCATACCCAAATTAAAGGCAATAAAATGCTCATTTTTATGGTGCAATTTTTAAAAAAATATATTAACGTATGTAAAAGTTACGCTTGTTGGAAAATCTTTGGTGGGAAGTTGGTTACAATTAAGATCAAAAGGAATACATGGGTAAAGATGAAGGTTCAAAGTTGTAACTATTTCCATGCATATTTTCTAATGGGCAAGTTTGTCCCTATCTTACATGCTATTGAAGGTGTACATTATGTTTTACAAGTTGCAAATTACTTAAAAAGTAGGTGTCTTAATTTGCCCATGTCTCATGTATTATATATAGTATAGATATAATTTTATGATATTTCTATAGGTTGTGGCGATCAAGCAGCTTGATCGTAACGGTTTGCAAGGAAACAGGGAGTTTCTTGTTGAAGTATTGATGTTAAGCTTACTTCATCACCCGAATTTGGTTAATTTAATTGGATATTGTGCTGATGGAGATCAAAGACTTTTAGTTTATGAGTACATGCCACTAGGATCATTAGAAGACCATCTGCATGGTAAGTAGCCAAACTTTAAAAATTATATAAATTTTAATCTTGTATTCTTGAAACGGTTATTAATACTGTATTTGTGCTTTACATTCAGATTTACCACCTGATAAACAACAACTGGACTGGAACACAAGGATGAAAATTGCTGCGGGCGCAGCAAAAGGCTTGGAATATTTGCATGACAAAGCCAGTCCACCTGTCATTTACCGTGATCTAAAGTGCTCGAATATATTGCTTGATGAAGAATATAATCCCAAACTTTCTGATTTCGGGTTGGCCAAATTGGGGCCGGTTGGTGACAAGACTCACGTGTCAACGAGAGTGATGGGGACATATGGATATTGTGCTCCTGAATATGCAATGACAGGTCAGCTCACACTGAAGTCAGACGTTTACAGTTTTGGAGTCGTTCTTCTTGAAATTATTACCGGGAGGAAGGCGATTGATAATTCAAAAACTGATTGTGAACACAATCTGGTTGCTTGGGTAAGAAACGCTCTTTTGGTTCTCCCTTTGTTTCTATATGTTTAATTTAAATAAAAATCATTAAAATTGCATCTTTTTTACATTCATCATAATGATACAATTGACATAATGGCATTCTAGGTCCGGACAACTTCAAGATTCAAAATTTACAATGAATATGTTAGAAACATTATACCAAAATCTTATCTTTAATATGTTTAAAATAAATAAAAATCATTAAAGATTGCATCGTTATTACATTCCATCATAGATATACACAGTTTGACATTATAGTGTATAGGTCAGAAGAACGACTTCAAGAAAAGTTTCAATGAATTTGTTAGAAAATTTGCACCAAAATCTTATTTTGGTATTTTTTGTTATCAGTGTTTCCATAAACTTGGCATTTTTCTTGTAAGATGTTATATATCCTGTATCCATGTCGATTTTGGAGATGAAAAATATATTGGTTGACCTCAAAAGTCAAATTACACATTTTTCTTGTAGACATGTGTGAATGGATGTATATACCTTAACGAGCTGTTATATTTCTATATATTTAAGTTTGTTAAGTGTTAAAAAGAGTACTACTTAATTGCAGGCTCGCCCTTTATTTAAAGACCGTAGGAAATTCGGGCAGATGGCGGACCCCGCGTTACAAGGTCAGTACCCGGTAAGAGGGCTGTATCAGGCACTTGCAGTGGCTGCAATGTGTGTACAAGAGCAGCCGAACATGAGGCCCGTGATTGCAGATGTGGTTACAGCACTCACGTATCTTGCTTCTCAAAACTATGACCCACGGGCCTACCAGCCTCAAAGTACTCGTTCGGGCTCATCTACTCCTAGAACACAAAGAAATAGTAATGCTAGCACCAGGTGAAGGTGAGATGAAAGATGCTATTTTTCTAACAAGAAATATGACCCTTTTGGGAATATTTTCAATGTTTGGTTATTCTTTTCTGTCTCACCATTCTTTTTTCATTTTCCACTTGAATTTTTTTCTGTTTTTTTTTATTAAAGGATTGGAGATTCTTGTAATTAGCAAGCTCTATATAAAAGGGTAACAGTGAATTTGAATTTTGAATCATGCAAATGGTGAATATATAGTTGGCACCGTTGCAATTTGGATATTTTTGGTAATGAAGATTTGTTATGAGAAAACTCACGGACCTCACCAATACACTGGTAAGTTGTCTTAAAGGGGCAACTTGGATTGGCATAAAGAATGATGTTTATTTCAGAATAGAGACCATTTTTTTTTTGTAAATTTAGGGTGATCGGTCGGTTAACATGGAAAACTAACACTAAACATGTATGAAGAAATATATTGATCTGGCCAACTTATGGTTAATGACATGTAAATTAGAATAGAACACAAGTTAATTAACTTACCCTCTATTTGTGGTATGACTCGATGTGGTGTACAAGACTATTAGTTGAAAGCTACACCTTGTTTAGTTTCATTTTCTTTATTTGAAACATTTAAATCATAATCATAATTAGCAATTTTAAAATTCAAAGATTAATTTACCTTTTATTGTTTATTGTGTTTATATTACTGACAAGGTCAAAACTTTCTAGGATAACCTATAAATTGTGAACTTGATTATCATTGTCCATAATTTACTACCAAATATCATAAGTGATCATAAATCATGAGATGACATCAAACTTTTATGTAGATCAAATTCAAAAAGAAAAAAAAAGTTGCTCAAAAATCAAAACTAGCAAAGATATGATACCCTAACCCTAACCATAATTCTCAATTTTCTTTTTACAATTTTTTTCGACAAACTAGGGTTTTATTGATAACTTAAAAAACAAATGTCTAATGAGCTATATGTAATTTATAAATACTGTATCAAAGAAAACTATTACAGATAAAATAAGAACATTTTTCCTCAACCGCAAGTATAGACGCATCGATTTCGTTTCTACTTACCGTCATCAGCCAAAGAAACTTGTTCCATTTGATCACCATTCACATCTTCATGCAAAGCTTTTGCATTTTGTTCATCACCATTTATCTTCGCACTCGCCTGCTCTATAACTGGTTTTTCCACAACTTTTGGGCTTTGTTCCTCACTTGTAACCTTCACTTCATTTGCCTGTAATTATTATTAAATATTTCAATTGACTATATTAGTTAAAGGGTTTCAACCTAGAAAAAAAAACAAGTGTCAAAAGAAGTACAAAACTAACCTTGTTCTTGTCACACCATCTGAGCCCAAACGGTCTAGATAATAGACTAATCTTTCTTGTAGGTATTTCTTGTGAAAGTTCTTGACTTGTTCTGATTGCTGAAGAATCTTGATTTGTAGATCTACATGATAAAGAAAAAGAAAATGAAAATATGTGGACGGTTGGCCCAATTCAAGACCCGCCTGCTTTGCAACCCGGGCGGTACCTTGGTGAAGGTTGTGCTTTAGTTTGACCAGATTGGTATTGCAAAGTTGCTTCCAGCATTGACTCAGCCATAACCACTCTCTTCTCCATTTCAGCAAGTGAAGCACTTGCAGCTTCATATTTTTCCTAAACAATGCAAAATTTTAAATTAAATAATTAAGTTTTTTTATTGGTAAATAAATAAATAAAAGTAAATAACCTGAAGCACTCCAGTGGCATATCTTTGGGCTGCAGCATCTTGTTCAGCATACCTGCGAGCATCTTCTGTTACCTTTTGCTCTTGCTCTACCCGCATCAAAACCTTAACAAATAATATTAACTATTTATTTATCAATGTAATAAAAATATTAAAAATTTCATATTGCATGTAGGCTTAAATTAAAACCTGAAGCATGGCATTCTCTTGTTCCTGCTTGTCAGCAAGGGCCTGTCGTAGTTCAGCAACGTCTCTCTCTAATTGCTCGACCTAATAAAACAAAATATATAAAATCATATTTATTGATTCATTTAAATAAATTTAACATTTAGGATTCTTGTTGAAAGTTTTTGTAGCATACTTTTGCACTTAATTCTCGACGATTGTCCTGCTTTACCATCTCCATTAAGGCATTTTCCAACTCTTCCGCTCTGGAGAGAACAGATAACAAACATTAGACCAAGATTTAAAAAAAATTCTTGTCTTAACCAGATACCCAAAATACCCCTTCTTAAGAAAAGATTGAGAAAACTAGTTTACCTGACCATCGCGGATCTTTTTTCCTCTAGTTCTTTGCAAAGCTCCTTCTTTAACAATGCCATCTAGATTATTAATTAATTCATCTTAGTTTACTCAATAATATGAGCATATTGGTCCTCGATTGGTAATATATATACCTGTTCTTGAATATCTGGGACAGAATTAACCTCGCTCATACATGACTCATCTGTACTAGAAGAATTAGAATTCATTCGTGATAATCCACCATTTGTGAGTTTAGAATCCTTGCACATATTTAGCCCCTTTGATCTTTCCTCAAGAGCGGCTTGTACAGCGGGCCGATGTTTGTTTCTCAATTCTTGTAGTCTTTCCTCGTATACATTTGGATACCCCATGCAAGCGGTCAACACAAGTTGACTGCTGTCAAAAGTTGATCCAGTTAGTGACTGCAGCAGTGTAACTGCATCACCAGCGTCTTTTGTTGTCACTAATGCGGGTCCTACACAAAACTGAACAACCTTAAATTGCAATTTCTTAAAATTGTCAAACACATACATTTACACACAAACAACGTACCGTATAACTCCATTAAAGCCAGTGCTGTTCGAAATAGCATTACACGGTTCCCTTGAAATAAAAGCACATCCCAGACTCTAAGAACTGAACGGAGAGAAAATAATTAAAAAACTAAAAAGAATTATAAGCATAAAATATTTAATTATTTTTATAAATGTGACTAATGAATGATATGAAGTATCTAACCACTTTCCCAAGGAAGCATGTTCATAAATATTGAAAGGAACCATGGCCCAGAGACCCAGGATATCTGGACTCCTAGGTAATCTAGATGGTTAACTGCAATAGATTGCCAGGTGGCATCAGAATATAGGTGAATATGTTAAGTTGAAATTAAAAATAAAGATGATGTATGAAACGAACCCAATTTAGGAAATCTCTCACGAACCAACTCCTCAAAAACAAGTTGATCAACCTAAGAATAACCATAGAGTGATATATAATATAATCAGCCTTTTAATCATATTTTAAAAAAAGTAAAGATAAAGGACAATATGATTTACCTGAGACTCTATCATATCTTCAGAAAAATAGCCTTCAAAATAATCATCAAGAATACCCAATAACGCCCTGAGATGAAACGTAATATAAGCATTTCAGAATCATATAACCTTTAATCTTTATTATCTACAAAAACTGTAGACATAAGCAAAAAAAATCAAACCCACCAAAATGCATTTTCTTCTGGCATTAGAAGCAATAATAAGGCTGCAAAGAAATTCATAGCCTGCATGCAATCCGACATACATACTAAGCCATTATAAGAGTATTTGCAAAATACAACAGTCATAATCAGATGAGTGTATGCTGACCTGGCAGTATCCAACAGAGGGATTATGGCAAGCATACGCAGTGAGTAAACGTCTCAAAGCATTTCTACCACCCTCGTCCAGAGCAGGATGACCCGGGAAAGTCCGAGGCAAATCCTGAAAAAAAATTCAATTTATACAATAATGAAATATAAATAAAATTATGTAGGTTTATAAAAAATGTAAAATAGTTTTAAATAATGACCTTCTCAATCTGCAATTTCCATTTTTCAGGTACATCCACAGACTCTATCATTGTATTATTATTATTATTATTATTAATTGCTTCATCTACTTCTGATTTTTTATGCTCCACACGGACCACACCGTTATCATTCTTACTGTCTCGAAGTAGAAGATTCTGATAATAATTTTTAACGTGTCTAGCCTTCACACCCACAAACGCTTGCCAGAGCTGCAATTACAAGTGGTACATTATATCTAAAATCTAACTTCAATCAATCAATCATACCCAGTGAAGTCCCACCAATAGTCAAGCTATAAGTAGGGAAAATCTAACTTATAAATATAAAATATAAAACATAAACTAATAAATAATATATATAAATCTTACCTCTCCCCTAACAGCCATTGGCAGTCCCCCTTGAACAAGAAACTCCAACTCCTGTTTCCACGGAATTGAAGATTCCTGTGAGACCGGAGTTGGATCATTGACACCATCAGTTGACGGGGTCTCTGAAATCGGGTCTGATTCTGATCTTTCCAAATCATAGAACTCATCCTCTGAATCCTCTTCAGTATCTTTCTCGGTTTTTGTGGTACTAATATTTTTCTTAACGCGGGCATTCATCATATCTTCAATGGCCCGAAGTGACGGTCTAATCTGAGCCCATATTTGAGCCCGATGAGTTCTAGCAGAAACTTCATCGTCTTGATCTTCAGATTCTTGTAAACCATTTTCTTGTTCTTGAATCTTATCAGAGCCACCGTTTACAGGTAGCTCAGCACCCTCTGACTGCCGTTGTAGAAAGTTCTTCCACCTATCCGATCGTTCCTCCTCTTCCTCCTATAACCATATTATACATTGTTATTATAAAGTGTTTAAATAGGTAGGGGCAGGGTCCGGTACAAACAACTTTTTACGTGAGAAGTGTAAGAAGCGTTAGAGTAATTATTATTATTTTTGCACTATAGCTTTGAAGTAGAGTAATAATAATTACTCTAGTTCATTTTGTTGTAGCGTAATAATAATTACCCTAGTGTTAAGCATGATTATTGTAACGCTTCTTACACGTTTTGCGTTAAAATTTGTTTGTACCGGATCCTACCTCTACATATTCAAAACTAGAGTACAAAATGAACTAGAGTAATATTATTATCTAGTTCAATTCTATAGAGTAGTGTAATAATAATTCCTCTAGTTCAAAGCTATAATTACGTTAAAAGCTGATCCTAACACTGAATAATACATAATATAATAATAATGTGTAGATAGAGTTAAAACTTAAAAGTGAAAAACCTTGTAGATATTGGCGTATTCGCGGTATCTTTGAACATGTTGAGGTCTGACTGCAAAACCATAGGTGTCTCTGTTCAACAGCACCATTAGGTCAGATTCAGAAACTATAGATCAGATTTCAATATATTATATCAGTATTAATCAATCGCAAGGTAAGGTTAATTAAGACCTAACTCAAGCCCTTAAGTAAAGAGACGCTAATTGGATAAATTATTATTATTATTATAATTCGGTAAGTAAGTTGAAATGTGACAGTACATTGTATTACATAAACCTAATTGTTTATAAAACAGGATGAATTAATTAATGTAAAAGTGGAATTAGGATTAGGATTAGGATAGGTAGATCAAGCATTGAACATCGAAGAAAAATGAAGAATATATTAATGAATAAAATTACCTCTTGTGTTCAAGTGAGGGATTCATGATTTTTTGTGGTTTCGCCATCATTATCGGATGGAGATAGATTTCCTCTTCTTCTTCTTCTTCTTCTATTGAATTGAATTGAATTGAATTGAATTGAATTGAATTACTGCTGACTACAATGAGTTTAGACAGAGAGAGACTAAAACCGTTTCTATTGCTGCAGGTGATGGAGATCACGTGAAAAAACCGAAATTAACGTTTCACGTTATGCAGTAGAGTAGTAGTGTGTTCATGTCATGTGCTGATTTCTTTTCTTTTCTTCACACGCAACTCGAGTTACTTGTGAGTGATTTGGGTCAGATCTCAAATCACTATTTCACGTCTTTCTTTCTTAACGCCTTTACTTAAACCAAACTCTAGTCTTCCTACATAATAATAATAATAATAATAATAATAATAATAATAATTGAAGAAACACATATCCGATCCCGAGTATGGGTCCTGGATCCAATGAGTCCACAGGGTATAGTACGGTAACTACCAACACGATATGAGCAAGATTTCCCGAAGTCCAGTGACCGAAACCTGCAAAACAGACACCGTGAGTCTCGTTACAGGAAGGACAAGAGGGGGGGTCTTCCTGTAACCACCCTCCGGCGTGAGAATCAGTAACGTTCGTAATGGAGAAAGTACTGAAGTATATAGACTAAGTGTAGTCAGAATATAGGTGAGTGAATGAATACCTCATACCGTTTGACAAGGTATTTATAGCCGAAGGATGATGGAAGATGGTTGGGGCAGCTGTTCTCTTCTAGAAGATCTTTGGTAACCGCCTGGACACGTGTCCTCTTGTGATAGGTTGGGCTATACGTCTCATGTGCATGAGTATAACAACCTGGACACATGTCACCGGCTGATAGGATGGATCGCACCCTGGCCATGTGCACGGTTATAACAACCTGGCCAGGTGTCCTTTGTTCATTGGTTAGTATGTCACGTATTCCCCAAGTAAGAATTATGAACCTCCTTCTAGAGAGTACTTGAGTGGTGACAGCTGTCCAGCGGGTACTATCTTCCGATTGTTTAGGCGGACAGATGTCCTGCCCTGCGGATGACTTTTGAGGATGTCATGATGCTTCCGCGTGTGCTATGAGGACGTTCCTCCTCACTCGTGATATGCGAGTGATCCATGTGTCCCGCGGGTGGCTTATAAGAGGATTCTCTGTGACCCGCGGGTGGTACTTAAAGGTGTTTGGGTCTTTTTGGTACCTTACCTCTACAAGTCCCCCAGTCCAGTGTTTCTTCTTTGTGAAGTCTTTATGCGGGTAAAATTCTGGACTTAATGTGTGTTGGGGATTTTGTTGTTCAGAATTTAGGTAGAAAATATCTTCTGTTGGTATGGATAATCATGAAGAAGGACAAGTTGACCACTCGCAGGCGCGGGGAACAGATGATGGAACGTTTTTTTACGGCTGTCACTTTACCCGACTGTACAACTTTTTCTCTTTTTCGAATTTCCCGCGTGACGTAGCAATCACTGGTTGGGTGATTTTTTCTATCTACTGTTCATATCCCATCGCATTAATTGCGATGGGTATAAATAGGGAGAGACTCCTTCTTTTTGAAGTTTTATCGCTATTTTCTTCTGATTATCTTCTTAATTTTCCCTGAATTTTCCATATACCTTTCTTATATCTTACCCAATTCTATTTGTAATGTCGAACGTTCAGACTGAAGTTGATGAGATAGAAGTTACATGGGACTACTCAGAGTATGAAAAATTATTGGAAACGTATGGTATTCCACCCGAGTGGGAACCAGAGTTCCCTTCCTCCGGTTCTATAGCCAGTTTCTCACCGCCTGGGAAGATGGCTTTGTATGCTGATTATTTTGCTTATGGGAATTTCCGTTTACCCATAACAAAATGTTTTGAGAGATTTCTGACTGCTTATGGGATCCATTTATCCCAATTGCACCCGCGTGCTATGATGCGAATTCGTCATTATGAATTTGTATGTATAGCACGTGATATGGTTCCCCATATAGATCGATTCCCAGTTTTTTACCGTCTTACTAACCGTAATGGTTGGTATACGTGTCAAGGGTTTTCCGACCGAAGTCTTGGGTATGAAGGTGAAAAGCTGCCTACAAACTGACGTAGCAAATTCTTCTGGATATCTGAGGATGTGGTGCCACTGTCCATGGTTCGTCGTCCCGTGAATTCCGCCCTTCCGGAGGTTGTCACATCTGCTCATGAAGGTCATGAGTGGTATCGTATTCTTACCATGGAGCCTTCACCCATGCGTGCCTTGCCGGAAGAAGCTTTAGTGTGGGCGGGCATGAGTCGTTTGTGGCCGACAGAGTTCATGGAGCCTATTTTTGTGGATCTTAATGAGCGTAAGTTGTCTTTTATTGCCTTTTCATTTTTGTGAATACTTTTATGATCAAGTTTCTGTCTTTTCAGGTCGGAGTTCCATGTTTAACGTTCTTTTTGGGAACCGGGATTGTGTCCGCAAGAGTATCCACGAGGCGGGGGACCGACCTATACTTGAGAAAACTAAGTCCCAATTTTTGTTTCCGAAGAAGGTTCGAGCTGAACCTGTGACTTCGAATGCCACCTTTGAAACAGATGCGTATGTTCTAAACCTTTTTTCCCTTACTGCCATTACTTCCGACAGAACGCTTGCCATCCTATCATCCAGTGATGATGATGGGGATGTTTCTTAGTCTTCCGCTTCGGAAGAAGAAAGAGACTCTGATGAGGGTGCTTCTGTATTTTCCTTTGTCTCGTCTTTATTAGCAGAATTGAAGAAAAAGAGAGCTTTCTTAGCTTCTCAGACAAGTCGAACAGGTATGAAGGCTGCGGATGCTGAGGCGGGACCATCGAAGAAAAAACGAAAAATTCACCGTCCCAAGAAGCCGCAGTACAGCCTTGCTGACCGCATTGACATTGTTGAAGGTACGTGTCATCTTTTAGATATTGTATTCTCTTTTATGGGTATTTTTTGCTAAGTATGACTTTGTTGTGTAGATCCGTTTATCTTTATTGAGGATATATCAGAGAAGTTATCTACACCGACTCCTCAAACTAAAAAGCCACCATCCCCTTCTCCCCAGGAAGATGCTGAGATTAAGTTGTCTACTCCGCCGAGTGACCTCAATGTAGGGGGTCCGTCGACCTTTCCTTCAACTGAAACTATCGTGGAAGATAGGGTGCCAACCCCGCCAGCCGATACTTCAACGGGGGAAGCTTATATCTAGTCTGAAACTGATACTCGTTTTGACTATCTTTTTCAGGCTGGGGGTGGTGCTGGTGATCAGCAGGACAATCCTGCTGTAAATGAATAAAATGTTATGGATGTGGAGTCTCCTCCTCCACAACAGCCTTCCCCCCAGCTCGCCTTAAACTTTCAGGTTCCCGTTACGGGGATACGGGCTTAGGTGACAAACATGAGCTGTTTGTCCCTCCATGGGGCATTACTAATGGTTCTCGGTTTCCCAACCGAGAACTTGTATGGAGTTTGTTGAACATTGCACGCCTCCCGCTGAGATGGCATACCAGCGTGACTTTTCCTGCCATGATCTTCATACGAATGTAGCTTATCATCTGGCTAACGCCTTGGCCGGCAGCCAAGAGATTTTAAGTGAATGGCGTACGTTAGGTGGGAAGGTCGGTGAAGCTCGTCGAGCCGCTGAGGCTGCGAAGAAAGAAACTGAGGAATACCGCATTGCTGCTCAAACTGCCAAATGGAAACAAGCTGATGCAGAAAATGCCCTCAAGAGTGAGCAAGATCGTAATGCTGATGCGGCACGCCGGTGAAAAAAAGCCTGTGAAAGGCAAAATGCAATTCTTGAGGCTGACCAAGCCAAGACTCAAAAGGAAAAAGATGACTTGGCCCGCGCTCAAGAAGCCAATTCTACTTTGGAAAATCAAGTGGCCCTTCAAGGGCACATATCCATGATCTTGAGGCGGAGCTAAAGTTGCAGAAGGAGCGAGTCGAACTTAAAGACCAAAGGGCTGCTGAAATTCAGACTGCTTATGACTCTCTCCTTCAAGCTCATGAGGAAGCGACTGCGGAATCAAAGGAATTCCGAGCGCGGGCAGAACGTTTGGAACAAGACCGTAAATGGTTCCTTACTCGGGGAGTTAACACTGTAAGTAATACTTTATCCTTTGTTGTTTTACTCACGCTTTTGATATTGGGAACTTATGTTCTTGTCCTAACAGGTCGTCTGCCATATCAAAGGAAGTAAAGAGCTGACTGACAGTTTTACCAATGAGATGGCTGCTTCCTCATCACTTGGACGCGTTATGGGTTTTCATGAAGGGATGAACTATGCTCGAAGTAACCGCACATTCAAAGATCATCCGCTCTATGGCGTAGACGTTAAACAAGATCGTGTTAACCGGGTTAAGGAGCATGATGTTTTAGTCTTCCCTCTACAGGATATACTTCCGGAATTCGCTTCCGCATATGATGGCGTACAACTTTTGAAGAACTATCTTGGGGAAGATCTGAAGATGATTCTTCGGAAGATACGTCTTTGAAGGCTCCGGAAGACCCATCCTCCTCAAACCCTTAGGATAGGTTTAACAATACTATAACTTGTAATTTTTTTCTTTTCCTTCTTCTAATTTTTTGGATAATTAATGAGGAATATTTCTTTTGCCCTTTTGTTATCCTTTTGCTATTTTTTTTAATATCTTTTGAGAAGAATTTTCTGGGATCTTCGACTTTTTGAAATGTTTGAAAGTTTCGGATAACTATGGTGACGTGGCGGAGAAAGAAGCTTGTTGAGGACAACTGATAAGACGTGCATGACGCCTTTGACAGCCTGTTTTCATTATCTTGAATTTCCTGCCTGACGTGTCAGCCATCTGGCGGTCCGCGGTTTCTCTCTCCTCTGGCATTTTATGAATCGCATTAATTGCGATGGGTATAAATACAACCCTTGTGGTTTCCATTTAACCTTTATCACTTTCATATTTCTTTCAAACACTTGAAACTTTTCATCTTTTTCTTAGATTTCTTCAACAATCTGAGATTTCTTAATTTCTCTACTACTTAAATGGCTAGGGATAAGAAGAGTACCCCTGCTATTACCGAAGTCGCCGTCAGTCTTAAAGAAGAGGATTATAACGGCGTAGTTAATCTGTACGGATTAACACCGGAGTGGGAGCCAGAACGTCCTGCTAGTGGTTCCATTGCCACTAGTCCTCCTCCGAATAAAATGGACGTATATGTAGATCATTTCCAGATACCGGTTACCAAGTTTGTCCAATCAATCTTGACAGCGTATGGATTCATCTTTCACAGATCCATCCCTTCGGGATGTTGAGGATTCGACACTTCGAATTCTGTTGCCAAACTCACAACCCGAACCCACCGCTGGCATGTTTTCCGTGTTTTATAAAATGACCTTTCGCGATGGGTGGTACAGTATCGCATCTATCGAGAAGAGGACTATAGGCATGGAGTGGCTCCGTAGCCTTCATGGATGGAAGCCAAAGTTTTTCTGGATCTGGGAGGACGTCATTCCTTTCAAGATGACGAAGCGTAAGGCGGACACTCCTCCGCCTATTGTTCCCGCCACCGTCCATGAAGGTCTTTCATGGTTTAAAACACTGATTTCTACCCCTACTCCCATGCGTCCCATCCACGAGGGAGAGATGGTGAATGCGAAAATGAGCCGATTGTGGCCGTTCCCAACTTTGGAACCTTACTACGAGCGAACTGACAAGAGTAAGTTTGGGGACTTTTGTTTTTTATTAGTGTACGTTATATGTCTAACTGTTATAATCACTTTGTATAGGTGAGGGTTCCGCCTTCAGCACTTTATTGGACCAAGAAGGGGGCATGATGGTACGACGTCCGATTGACCCCAAAGATGGTCCTTTCTTGGATCGGACGAGCGACAATTTTTTGTTCCCTACTGCTCTTCGTCCGGACCCATTGGTCTCCGAACCAATGTATGCCAAAGGTGAGAAGTATGTTGAAGAGGCCATACTCAAAGGTGAGGGTATTCTACAACCTCGGCCTTTAACCGCCATTACTTCTAGCGGGGTGACTGTACTCTTTTCATCTAGCAAGGAGTCATCACTTTGCGAAGAAGTTTATTCAACTGATGCTAATAAAGCTGTGGGCTCAACTGCAGGTCTTACTCGTCAACGAGCCGCGACTAATCAGGCAACGAGCCATGATGATGTTGACTTTACTGCGGAAGTTAAGGGTCCGGGACCCGATGATATTACTGCCGAGGGTAAACGTCCGGTCGTTGATTCGGGCGTTTCCAAGGCGGCGGGCAAGCGTAAAGTTAATCCAGTAAAGATTGTCTCTAAGAAGAAAAAATCTAAGAATACAAATCCTTCCGCCTTGGAAGCCCGGTTAGAACAACTTGATGCGGAAGACCCTTCGCTAGGTATGCAAAGTTTATCTTACTTTTTTATCTGTTTTGAATTGGAATATTCCTAACCCACTGTAATGCTTTTCAGTGAACTTGGATAACCTTTCTGAGGGTATTTCTGGTTTGAAGGATTCACCTGTTCGTCCACCACCACCACCTCCTAACACCGCTACGGATCCGGTTATTGTGGCGGACGACTCCCCATTAAAGAAGAAGGAGGCCGACACAACTGTTCGTGCTAAGGCGTCGCCTTCTTGTAATGTTTACTACTTCAGGGATCAAGGGGGCATAAGCACGTTCCCTTATGCTTCCCAAACCTCTCCTACTTCTGAGGAGGAAGACCCCACCCCTCACCAACCTAATTGGTCCTTACGTCGGGATTCGACATTCCGTGACGTGGACGTATGTTTTGAGTTCCTGGGGAAGTGTCTTCCGCATGGTGAAAAGGAGAGATATCGCCTCAGTATCCACCAAAAATTGTTGAACTCTCATTCTTATTACTTGGCGAATACTATTTCCACTACTCATGAAATAACCAGGGACTGGTTGGCGATGAATGAGCAATGGGACGAATTGGCGGCCTCTGCTTCCGATGCTAAAGAAGAAGCTCTTAAAGCTATAAATGAAGCTAGGGAGGCCAGCCATGCCCTGGAGGCGGAGAAGGCTGCTCGGTCCACTGCTGAGGAAGCCAAGGCTATTCTCCAGAAACAATTGGACGAACAAGCCATATTAGTGGAGGCCCTTCAAGCTGAATCAGCGGCCAAGGGCAAGCGTTTGACTGATCTTAACGCCAGAAACCGCGACCAAGCTTTGGAATGTGCCAAACACAAAATGGAGCTTGTCCGGGCCAAGGCGGACCAAAAATGGCTATTGGCGGAAGCTATTCCTAAGGTATGTACCTTTTACTTGCTATAAATAATCTAAGTGTTTAGAGTTATTTACGCATGATTATTTCAATAGGTCATCGCTGATGTTCGAGCGAGTGACGAGCTCGGGAACTGTGTTGCTGTTCTTTTGAAAGCTTCAAAGCAAGCTGGTCGCCAACTGGGCTTCCAAGAAGGTTATCAGTTTGGCTCAACTTCCATGGATTACATAATAACACAAGTCTTAAATGACTGAAAAGAAAATTTTCATAACTGAGGCATAAGCCGAATTACAAGAAACGAAATTACAAAGGTTTTTAACATCTAGTTAGGCACACAGGCCAAAAGACAAACCTACTAAATGTAACATTTCCTCAGTTGGGCACCATTCCAAGTTCTAGGGACCTCTATCCCGTCCAACCTTTCTAGTTTATAAGCGCCTTTAGATAGAACTTTCTGGATTCTATAAGGTCCTTCCCATGTAGGGGCCAACTTTCCCGGAGGTTCTTGCCCTAAGGCTTCGTTACTGCGGAAGACGTAGTCTCCCGCGTCGAATTCACATCTTTGGATCCGCGAGTTGTAATATTTTTGCAACTGGCGTTTATAATGTGCTCGCGGATTGATGCCAATTCCCTTCTTTCCTCAAGGAGGTTAAGGTTCATCCGGAGTTCATGATCGTTATCCTCGATCATGAGGACTCTGGCGGATGGGATCCCGATTTCGGCGAGATCATAGCCTCTGTGCCATAAGTTAAACTAAAGGGGGTTTCGAAATTGTTGGAATTCTGATGTGTTAAAAACAGTCAATTAAATATCAACTAAATTAAACAAGTAATAAAAACTAGACCTAAGACTCAACTACACAAAACACCGGCAAGTGAACTGGTCAATTGTACTAAAGCTAAGTAAGTCCGGAATATCGAACCCACAGGACTCTATAAATTACGTTAATTAACTAATTAGACTCGACTTACGACACGACTATTTATTATTAATGTTTAATGGGGGATTTTAAACTAATTTTAAACTAATATTAAACCAAGAAAGTAAATAAACAAGCAAACGAGAAACAAGCAATTAAACACAAGATCGAAACCAATAAGAGAAGGAATCTACCTAGGTAAAAATCCCATGTATCAACAATCATCAAGCAATGGACAAATAACATGATTATGGAAACTGATTTATAAACATATTCATCTAACAAACCCTAAAGACATTTGACTGAATCAAATGAAATCCCAAAGTACAATTATTAGATTATTAAGCAATCAGTATTATTGATTTCCGCAAAGTCATCAATTAGGGTTAATTAATAGTATCTAAAGCAAGCAATCTTACGAAATACAAAACTCTAGATAACTTGATAAGCTAACATGACATCATGAACATGGATCAACACAATAATCAAGAATATTGTCACTACTATCCTAGCATGCAATTGACCAAGACACATAAACAACTCCTCACCTTACAGCTTTTGGAATTTAGAAAAACATTTAAAACCCTAACTAACTATCAACAAGCTTCTAAGATCTAATGGGCCATTTAATCACAATAATCAATACACCAAGTAATGATTTAAACATAAACCATAAATCTAAAGAACACAATCAAAAGATAAAAGATCTATGTGAAGCAATAGTTAATAATCAATCAAGATAATAAATACTTATACGCATCATGAAAACAAAACCAAGTCTTTACTATTAAATAGCGAAATCCATAATCAAACAATTATCCAAAGCAAGAATCAAGTCTCAAACATGTTCATCAAACCTAGGTAGACATGAAGTTTAGCCTAGCATCTTAAAGTCTAAATCAAACGTCTCTACAAATTTGATATAACATAAACGCTAAAGCATAACACACAGTCTTATGGTTTATGGTTAGATCTTCAATGATTAACTAAGAGAACATGATCTCAACTAATAGGCAGTTTAACTCAAAAACAAATAATAATGAAAACATGGTGAAATAATGAAGAAAGAAAGATTAAAGGCGATAAAACCCGTATTCTTCGATCTTAAACGTCTAGCTCTTCACCGGATGTTCTCTTGCCTTCAAAATCACCATAAGACTCGTAAGATGGCTCCAAAAAT
>NW_027503460.1:0-37770 GCF_021521415.1 Bidens hawaiensis
AAATACAATATACTAACAATTTTTATAAAGAAAAAGTGTATTCTGTCGGTATCAACGATGTATGGCCTAAGCCATAAACATAAATTTCTAAGCTAAGAAAATAACACTACAAATACTTTTACAAAATAGCATAAAAATAAAGTTTAAACAAAAAAATGATGTGGCATGAGCACGGACCGCCACTTGGACCACTTAAAACATCCACGGCAAAAGTCTTGCCTTTTTTTTATCTTAGGTCACATTTAGTTTTAAGTGGAAATAAAAAGAATGCTTGCAATATATCATATATATTTTTTTTGCAAGTTATACTTTTATATGTGTTTATATTTTATATACATCATAAATTTTGTTTTTTTGAAAGTACAATATTTTTATAGGTTGAAGTGTATGAAATTGCTCTCATTTTCATTTATATATATCATGAAGCATGTATTTATAATATTTATAGGTATACACATGCTAATAACATGCAAGTCTGCATAGGGACCATTTAAAGGCATGACTCATGAGGATGGTATATATGGTCCTGTGGATCTTTGCCTTTGATGGTAGCCAAGTGGTAACCAGCCTCTTTTTGTCTTTTTCATGTAATAATAAATTCTATAAAATATTAGGTTTTTCAAAGTGTTTGGTTGTTAGATCACTTTATTTTTTTATTATTTATTATTTATTTCCTTCTTTTAGAGTCAGTTTATACTTTAAATGCTAAGCGATGCGTTATTTTCTAAGAGTATAAGTATGTCTTGATTTTCCTTCGCTTTCCATTACGTTGTTTTATTAATTTATACAAAATAATAATATATTGAGTAAAATGAGTAGGTGGCAGTTTTATCATTTTCCCCTCAAATAAACTCTTGTTTTAATTCGCAAGCACCTTCACGTGAGGGGCATGAGGTGTAATTGGGGAAAAGAAGGGCAAAACAGTCTCTCATGTGAAGAGCACGCTAGTGGGTTTAACTACTAGAATTAATGGGGTTAGCGGGGGTCGGATTTAATTGCATGTAAATGAAACCACATGGACAAAATCGCAAATTTAAAACTACTTGACTAAAATCGCAGATTTGAAGAAACCAAATGGACGAAAATCGCATTCACTCTAATATATTTTTTACACTTTAATATTTGTAAAAGTTAATATGTAATTTCGCAAAGTGCATGACGCTTTAATTGGCAAGGGAACCTTGTTGTTTGGAGTTGGGATTGGATTCATAGTCCATCCTCGATGGTGGAAAGACTCGAGTGGGAAATTGTATAAAAGATGTTTTTGACGACTTGAAAGTGGAGATCGATTCATGGATTTGGGTGGGTGACTCAACCGGGTCATTCTTGGTTAGGTCGGTTAAAAAATCTTTTGATCTATAGCAGTGATAGATTCTAATAACTCAGTTGTGAGTGGTGTAAATAGGTTTTGAAAAAGTGCAATATTCATGTTTAGATGATGGAGATGGATAAAATCCTCATTCAAGTGGCTTTGGGTAAAAGAAACATCCAGGTTCCTTTTCTTCTTTGTGGTTTTTGTGACTCGGAAGTTGAAAAGGTCGAGCATGTGTTTAGTGGGTTGTTCGTGGCTTCGTAAGTTTGGGACTTCGTGAGCTTGTGGTGTAAAGTACCTCTGATATTCGTCTTCTCGATCAAAAATTTGTTGGAGCTTTATTCAACCTCAGGAGTAGGGGTAGATAAAAAGATGGTTTTCCAAGAAATCGTGATTATAGTCTGTTGGAGTATTTGGGAAGCGAGGGATGGACGTATTTTTGAAGGCAGTGTGATAAAGGTAGAAGACATTGTAGAAGATATAAGATCTTTTGACTTTTTGTAGTACAAAGATATAGGTCCAACTGTAAGACCACTAAATGGTTAAAACGGTGTAAATTTAGCCTGATGTAAATTCATTTATTTTACTATTGAGTAAAGGGACAATATTTTGAATACTTAAAGGCACGCAGTCAAGATATACATTTGAATTCTCGATTGACATTACTATCCTACTACCACATAAATGTATAAGATTTCATGAACCTAAAGTACCGTGATACATGGCACCTTATGTCGTTGATGTAATACAATGTAACAATCTTGCATGAGTTGGAGTTTGTTAGATTGTGTGCAGAGAAAGCAATGTCATGACATAAAATGTTATAGAACAATTTTAAGTGTTACAGAGACCACCATTGTAGGGATATGTTGCAATACATAGTTGATGTTTTTTATGTTATTTGAAGATGAATCATTATTTTAATATAAAAAAATGTTACATGAATAGGGGAAAATTCCCGAAATGACTCATTTTATGAGAAAGTCTAAAAATGTCTTATTTTTGCTTAATTCCAAAATCGTTTGTCTCAATTCATTCGTGGCGATGAAATTATGGAGTCAATGATTAGTTTTTTGACACATAGGCATCCGATAAGTTTTGACCTCAAACTCATCTTTGACGATGAGTTTGAACGCAACGTGTCATGTGTCCTTAGAACATAAATCTATTATGATTGAATTGAGACGGGCTAATTTTGAAATTAAGTAAAAGTAAATGAAGTCATTTTTGAAATTCTTTAAGATAGACGTAGCAAGGAATTCAATATGTGAATTCTGCGTGGAGCATTGCGGACACATGGAGCAACTTCAATGATGACGTTTAATTTCCAACCACATGTTACCTAATCGATTTTGCATCTTAATTTTATGAAAGTCTTTGGTGTTTTCTCGAATACCCATTAGTCAACACTCCTTGTCCCTTGGTATGAGGTATAACAATCTAATACATTATTATATAATATTTTTTAATTTTAATAAATAGATAATTATATAATTTACACCTATTTAACAGATAATGTTAACCTTTATCTATCTTAAGGACAAAAGTCATAATCAGTTATACCTTATGGCTCCGGATGGTCGAAAGGTTTAAAAGGGGCTTTGGTCCCGTCTTTTATTGGGATTGTATATATACAACTGCTTTGACATAACATTTAACAGTTTATCATAACACTCGTTTCACCTGTGTATTTCTGGTATATTTAGTATCACTCCCTAGAGTGGAGAGTGGTGAAGAATATGGACAACCTTAGTTCCGTATATCCATGTTACTCATTTTTCGCCCGTGACAACCACTTAAATTCTTCATTATAATCATCTAATGGTGTAAGATGTGACCCATATCAAGAGGCTCCCATGCAACGTGGTTAGGCGGTCAAGTCAATATGAGAGGGTCACATCATCTTTAGGGATAAATATATGTATCTATTTTCGCTTTCAAAAGAAGGTTAGATTGTCTGTTTTATTATTGCTCGCTATCAGTCAAACCAAATACTTATTCTCGCGTCGTAGATTGATCATAAGAATCAATCCTTTTTTTTATGACGCAAGTAGTCGTGATTAGGTAATATTTTGGTGTAAAAGGAAGGTAAAAACAATTACTTTTACATATTTAGTGAAAGCTGAATAATTATTTCAAAGTTTCATAACTGAACGTATGAATGTTACTGTCATGAGCATATATGTGGACCAATTGGTATATGTCTCACGACCCAAGTCCAATGTTATTCTGGCCTGAACCGAACACACCAAGAGGTTCATACTCAATAGAGCCCGAACCATGATTCAAAGACATGACCATGGGACCAAGATTGTGATATTTTGTGTTCATTTAATCATTGCAAAAAAAGAAAAGTTTTGTGACATTGAAATCTCACTTCATTACATCCATATATTTATCAATTTTTATTTTTATATTTTAATACAACATTTAATGCTTGAAAAATGAAAAGAGTTTTGTTAATTTATGGTCCAATTATAGAGTTGGATCTTCCAAAAACAATTAATTCTGGTAACATGATTGATTGTAACGATATTTTATAGTCTCGAATAGGTCCAAAGAGGTTGGGTCTATCAAGGCCCGTACTCTTATCTAAAAGCAAAAAATTGTATTGTGGTTTTAGAATTGAAGAAATGGGCCGGCCCGAAATCATTGAATAGGTAATGCTTGATTACCCATTTATAAACTCCAAAGAAAAAATGCATGTTATAATTTTTTCTTTTAAGAAAATTAAAGAATTACATTAAAAAATAGTGTTTTACACTTTACATGTTATAATTATTTTTATAATTGAAAAAATAAAATAGACGAGACACGTATTTTAATAAAAACCATCCACAACTGGTCCTCATAATCGCTCACCACGACGGTCGCCCCAATTCGTAAAAATGTGAGAGTTCTATACATGACACATGAATTTAATAGAAATTAAAGAACAAATTAAATCATTCATTTGTCAACCTTGAAATCTTTTTAAAATATAAGAAAATGATTGAAATGCAATTTTTAATCATCTCTTGTGATATTAAAATAGTATGAGCAAGTTTCTTTTATTTATAAAACCTGCATATATGTAGACTAGGTATTATATTACCTACGTATAACCGACATGCATGTAAGTACATGTTTAAAAAAATTAAAAAGAAAAGGATGAGCAAATTTGATTTGTATGTGATATATGGTTGTTTAAATTATAAGTCCATAAAGGACAAAGGATGAAGCTGTATACTTAGCTAATCTATAATATGTATATATTCAACCTTACTTATTTAAAAAGTAATGATTACATTATAACAAAAGACAAACGGATAACAAGTTACACAATTACTTATTTTTAAATTAGAAAACTCAATCTTATAAAACTACAATTCAAATCTATATTTAGCATGAATAAAGCCAATGATTATTCAATTCAAGTCTATAGAGAACAGGGAGTGGGGGTATATCTTTAACCAAGGGAAAATAGATGAAAAGCCAATCTCGCTCCGTTAAACCCCCCCCCCCCCCCCCCCTCTTAAAGGGGGTTAATTTTCATCGAGAATCGGTGATGGAACACTGCTTTTCCGCAGGTTGATGCTGGTGATGGCCCATAACGGTCAAATAACTGTTAGCTTTAAAAAAATAATTAATCTTATATATATCACTCATTTCACTTAATATTTTTACATATTTATACTCTTTCAACTCTCTAAGTGTCATTTTAGTACATGTGATTTGGCTAACTACGTAACTTTAGTACCTATTCTTTATTTTGTGCAAATGACTACCTCAATTTTCAAAAAACTTGCATTTTTAGTACCTTTTTTCTATCCTCGTCTATTTTTTCCATTAAGTCAGGGATAATTTGATAACTTCGTTATTTTCTTTGTTTTTTTCCTTTCTTTTAAACACTTATATCTTGTAAACCTTAAATCCCCAAATCATAACATCAAAATCCAAATCATAAATCCCCAAATGTCGTAAAATTTCAAACTCTATGATGATATGGAGAAAGGGTTTGGGGATTTAGGATTTGGATTTTGATATTATGATTTGGGGATTTAGGGTTTACAAGATATAAGCGTTTAAAAGAAAAGAAAAAAAATAAAGAAAATAACGAAGTTACCAAATTATCCCTGACTTAACTGAAAAATAGACGGGGTTAGAAAAAAAGTACTAAAAATGCAAGTTTTTTGAAACTGAGGTAGCAATTTGCACAAAATCAAGAATAAGTACTAAAGTTGCATAGTTGGCCTAACCACAGGTACTAAAATGACACTTAACTCCTCTTCTAAATAAAAAAATCTATATTTTTATATTTTCCTAAAAACCATCACTCTATGGAGCAACCAAATCCCATTCCCGAACCAAGAATCCGGAGAACGCCACAAACATAGAACTACGAAGAAGTGGCTTTGGCAAAGGCCTTGGGATCCATATTTCCGAAGACTTGAATCCGGTGAACCAAGGATTGTTGGGTTTTTGGCAATGGGTTTTCAATTATTTTGTGCAAGAGAGAGGATCAAAAGATCGCAACTTGGACCAAATGTATTCGAAATGACAAAATACGATAACACAAGTTTATGCTCGTGATAAACAAACAATAGAGGTGAAAACTGAAGTTTAAAATCGATGGAATTGGGAATAGTGTTTTTTATGTATTTTTTTATTAATTAATGAATAAGTATTGTTTAATTGTTTTTGTGTTTTTTTAATAAAAAATTAAAATATAAATCAAAATGGGAAAACCAAGAAAAATGAAAAAAATATATAATGTGACGCTAATGTGGCATGCATGATAAAATAAGTATTTATACACATAAGTTGCAATACGGTAAACCATATGATAAAGTAGAATCTATTCTAATAAAAGACTACTAATTATTGTCACTTGTCAATCTCTTAGTTACTCTCACCTTGTTTTCAACTCATTTTAATACATGGTTCTTATCTTTTAATTCATTTTAATATATGAATTCAATTTTTATTAAATGTAAATCCTTATCAATTCATTCATTAACATTAATTGTGAGATAAGAAAATAATAAAATATCAAAATTAAAGTTGCAAACCTATTAGAATAAAATTTTAAAGTCACGTATAATTGCAAATTAAATAAAATAAAGATGCATTATTGTCGAAAAATTTGGATTTGTATGGAACCTACAAATTGTTTTTAAACCGGGATTCGAACAACAATGCACAATTTTTTATATAAGATTAGTTTCAAATTTAGATTTAAATTTTTCTCATATGCATTTGAAATTAGGAAAATGTGTGTTTTTTTTTAATTTTCACCAAAAATTTTGTATAAATATTACAAACATGTAGAATATTTGTTATATATATCTTAAACATTATAATTATAATCCATATTTATAACGATTTACAATATGAACTATTTAATATTAATTTATATGACCTTTTTGGTGTAGTATAAATGGTTTTAGCAATAAGAATATCAATATTTAGTTTTCAATATATTTTATGGTTTGGTTTACACTTTTTTATTCATTTAAATATATTTAATTTAATATGCCTCATAAGATAAATTACTTAACTAAAAGCATTCAAAACGTTAAACTAAAAAACTTGTTTTAAATCTCATTCCACTATTTTCGTTTTTCAAAAATCATTTAGGGTATTGAAACCTAAACTATCGTTTTCATAAGTTATTTACATAATTTCAATATTATATTAACTTATTAATTTTATTCTTTTACAGATACAACGAATCGAGTTATGTTAGTTTTACATGTTGGTTAGTACAAACTTAAAGTGCTTATTATGGTTTATATTCAAAATAATAAAGTTATATATATTTTAAAAAAATTACAGTTATAGCATTTATTATTAAAATTTATAAAAATTTCTTAAAATTCACATCTTAATTATAATGTAACTTAATAGAAATATATATTATTTTTATGTTTTTATTATTTGTAACTTAATCATGCTTCTCATGATATTTTAAGGATATTCCATTATCACATTAATTTTTAAAGAAAATAAATAGTTAATTCGGTTAAAAGTCATTTACCATGTTTCCATAAAATTCAAACTCTTTGCTTCTTCTTTTTCTCTATAAGTACGTTGTTAATATATATATATATATATATATATATATATATATCGATTAGTTAAATATTCCAATAACTTCCCATAATATTTAGTTTTCAATATTTTCTTCCAAAACTTAGACCTAAATGTTTAAGATATAAATATTTTATGGTTTGATTTATACATTTTTATACATTTAAATATATTGAATTTAATATTCCTTATAAAACAAATTACTTAACTAAAAGCATTCAAAAAGTTAAACCAAAAAATTTGTTTCAATCTCATTCCATTATTTTTGTTTTTTAAAATTCATTTAGGATATTGAAACCTAGAATATCATTTTCATCAGTTATTTACATACTTTTAATATTATATCAACTTATTAATTTTACTCCTTTACAAATACAACGAACCGGGTTATGTTAGTTTTATATGTTGGTTAGTACAAAATTAAAGTGTTTATTATGGTTTATATTCAAAATAATAAAGTTATACACATTTTTATAAAAAAAAGCTACAGTTATAACATTTATTATTAAAATTTATAAAAATTACTTAAAATTCACATCTTAATTATACTGTAACTTAATAGAAATATATATTATTTTTATTTTTTATATTATTTGTAACTTAATCATGCTTCTCATGATATTCAAGTCCATTATCACATTAATTTTTAGAAAAAATAAATAGTTAATCCGGTTAAAAGTCATTTACAATGCTTTCATAAAATCCAAACTCTTTGCTTCTTCTTTTTTTCTATAAGTTGTGAAATTATATATATCTATTAGTTAGAAATTCCAATAACTTCCCATAATATTAACTAATAACACGAGATTAGTATTCAAAATTTATACATTTCTAATCTAATCCTTTCAAATATTATAAATAAGAATCACTACATTCACTTTATTCAACTTTAAATATTCTAACATTCTGTTAACTCAGAATAATCACTGTTATTTAACCATGCTTTAAGATTAGTATGTCTTTGTCATTTTTCTAGCAATTACATTCATATGAAATGAAACAAATCATTTTATTATATTTTAATTTTCGGTTTTATATGTCTCTTAATTATACAATTGTTAATTGTAAAATACAAAATAACTTAAAAACTTGTCATACGCGGAATATTAATGACAACAAATTTATCATGATCAATCAATTTCAAATTATAAATATTCTAAAGTTGATTATCTAATCAAAGTTCAAGTAATATGTTTTTGGGACAATAATGATTTTTGGATAAACACGAGCAGATAATCTCAAATGACATCATGTTAATTGATTAGAATGTATGATAATGTGTATAAATATTTTTTTGTTAGTTTCATGGATACATTATCATTTATCCATGGTTGGTATGTACTTGAAGAACCTTACTTGTCACACGAAAGAGTTATAAGCATGCATATATGTTACCTTATCAAGAGTTACAAGCAAACATGTACTAAAGATTTTGATTTTTGATAAACAATTTATACCGACCAACACAATCACAAATGTAGTGTATAAGTAAGGTTTTACTTATTTGTGTAATCTTAATTATGTAATTTCTGTAATTTTAATGTAAATTGTAATTATATTAACAACATATGATCATGTTGTTGATTGTATTTCAGTTAATGGTTAAAGTTTAAAATGTTCATCAATTACCCGTGTAATACACGGGCCTCAAACTAGTGTATAATGCATGCCTGCCATCTTACACTGCGTGAAAATTTAGATAAGGTGACACAGAATAAGTGTCACTGTATCTATTTCGTCACACATATCCCTTTCAGTCCAAGTGACACCAAAGCCGCCGCCACCATAGATACCATATGGTGACCTTGAAGTTTTGTGACCGTAGGTCTTAAAAAGCGTGACTAAAAGGTTTCAATATCTTTACTGGAATCAAGCTTTCGTCTATTAAGTGTGACTAAAGGTAGCAGCGGTCACATGAATCTATTTTCAATGTGACCGTTTCTACTGTATAGTCACAAACATTTATGTTTTAGCGACATCAATTTAAAACAACAGTGACAAAATGTAGCAAGTTCAACATGATGTTCTTATAAGTGTGATCGTTTCTTATATATAGTGACGTGAAAGCTTATTATTGTCACATTGAATTATAATTACAGTGACAAAGGTTTTATGTAGTCACACATTTTGTCCCCATCAGTGTGGCTATAGAGTATGTCTAGACACACTAAAACTTTTTAAGTTTTGAGAGAGGCTATTATCAAGATTTAGGGACAGAGTTTATATATTTGAATGACATTCGGTGTCGTTCAGTCACGCAATATGTTATTTTTTAGTGACATTTGCCAGCATTCTGTCACACTAAAATAAATAAATGTTATAATTTTATCTATGATATTTTGTATCATTCAGTCACACAAAACAAAAACAAAGTCACACTGTGTGACTAGTGTAGTGTGGCTATTGTCTATCTTTGGTAACACATATTGTATCTGCCCAAGTTTCAACTTTAAGTGTGGCTATTGTCTATCTTTTGTGGCACATAATATTTTTGCCCACTTTTAACTATAAATGTGACTAAAAACCAAATTCAATTAATATATTGTAATTCTAATTAAAAAATCATTAAATTAACATGAAACCCCTAGCTAATGGAAATCCAAATCATATCATATATTGATAATAATATATATCCATACATAAGATTGTTCATCACACTAAACATTGAAGTATAATATATATTATCGATTTGTAGGCCGTCTTTGTTGATCGATCATCCTTGTGTCAGGATCATCATGCAGATCTTCGTCCCTTAAACCATGTTTTGATTTTTTCTCTTCTTCTTTAGTGGTGGTGACTCTGGTGGTAGCTGGAGGAACAAAACATGGATAAAAGTTAATATATATGAAACAGATTAAAACCAAAGTGGGTCAAACTTACTGCATATATGATCAATGTAAATATAATTCACTGCATAATAATTCCCAGCCAAATGGAAACAAATAAACTGGATGTTCACTTCCCACATCATCAAATGAATTCACAGCCAAATGGATGCGGAATATATCAATACCGAAATAGAAAATAAATTAATTAAGCTCATTAAGTTACTTACTTATTCAAATATATGGAAACCAAAGAAGAACTAAGAGCAAAGAGAAAACCAAACCTGTAACTCGGGACATTTGATTATTCTTTTTGGCCAGGAAACAAAGCCACCTAATGCCTGTTCAACTGTTGTAGCTTCGTCTGTTGGAATTGGTAAAAATGCACAAGGTTTTTCAGCTGTATCAACAGAAACTTTCAGGTCATCTTTTTGAATTGGTATGCCATGAACTTTTATGACTTTTGTTTGATCCTGATGAATGTGGACTATACCCATTGCCACAATATCCCTCATGCCCAGATGATACAGCTTACACTTGTACGTATTCTAAAAACATTAATGGCATATATATATATATATATTAATTAGCATCATATATAAAGTCAAAGTCAATATATATTATGTGCATTCCTTACCACCCCTTCCTCAGCTTGTAATGAGATGTTTGTTGTATCAGTATTGCTAGTAATTACTTCAGATGATGTAACTAGCCTTTTGTTCTTCTTATTTACTTTGATCTTCTTTCGCTAAAATACATTCAATCGATTAATTACATCAGCAATTAATCACATACACTTAATTAAAGAAGAATTTGTTAAGTAATTATCATTACCTTTTCATTTTGGACAGGTTCTATATTTTTAGACATAGGAGTGATGCCTTGTCTTTCCACAGCCTCCGGGGTGTCCATAGAAACGCTCTACAATATTTCAGTTAATTATAATATATTTATGGAAAATCACATTAAAGGCATAGTATAATTAAGTCACCCAACTAGCTAGTACTTATATAATATAAACGAACGCTATTTTATAAGAGCGTAAACGAACAAACATAAATGAGTTAAAACAGGTCGGGCGTTTGCTTATCAAGCTTTAAAGGTTATTGAAAATTCAACAAAAAATATATTTTTGACAGTTTGACTTCTCATAAGTCAAACTGCAGGTTGTAGCAAAAAATCACTTCGGGACAGATGTTGTTAATGGGTCATAATCTCAGCAAATTTGGTACATGTCAACATTAGCAGAAAATTAACAAGTTGGGTTCAAAGGAGTATTTTAGTCGTTTTTGACAATTTAGTCAAACTGCAAGTTATCATTAAGGTTTGACCGACTAAAGTCAAATATGTAGTTTTTTTGTGATGGGCAAGTTGTTGTCCATCTTTTTATGATTGCCAAGAAACAACCAGCCATGCTTGTTAAAGCAAAATAGAAGTTGTATATTAATTACTCAAACACTTGAAAATAAAATGATAAAGAAACACTTAAACACATACATTCACCATCAGGTTCGGATACGAGAGCATTTGTACCGGTTTGTTGTTTCTCCATAGATCATAACTGAAAACGATTATAAAAACATTAGTACGTATATTAAAAAATATATGTGTGTATATACAAACTGTTATATTAACAAGTTTTTGAAAACCGTCTTGAAAAAGAGCTGATATGAAACTTGAAGTTGTTGATCGTCTTCATCAACCTAAAGTAACAAACAAACAAACTTTTATAATGTTAACAAATTTAATTAACAAAAAATATAAGAGTAAATGGGCCGGCCACCAATTGATAAAATGAGCTACTCGCGATGTTCTCAACGTGAAATTGTGGTGAGACACGACTCACTTCATCAACTAATATAAAAAACAAATTGTTAGAATATGAACTAATAAAACTAAATTAAAAAATATACGTATTGAAGTAAATGGATCGACTTTTTGTGAACATAAATTTGAAGTGTTTGTAGTGTCATCGTCATGTAGTTGTGGCGAGGCGCGTGACACGAGTCCACTCTCGAGGCGCTAGGTGACTTCACTCATTTTAGTTACATTGTAGACTTTAAGATCTTTATATGAATAAACGATACCATTCTTGGAAGCCTTGACACAACCTAATCCAACAAAGTACACGAGCAATACACTTTTTATTGGGACAACCTACAATTTTTTTTAATTTCTTACCCAAATATATAAATAATGAAATTGAGAAACAAAAGATTACTGTGGTTTAACAATTAACCAAAAGAATTGAAGATGTGACTTACCGTGTCTGTTGACTTCATGAGCAGTACGATTTCGGTTAACGGTTCGTCGTGGGAGGTCCGATTAGGGGCTGATTTAAGTTTTAGGGTTTGCAATTAGCGGCTGGTCCGTTGTGGATTGATATCGCTGGAGATGGAAAGGCGATATCCAGTTACCGAGTTAGGGTTTGCAATTAGGGGCTGGTCTGTGGAGGGTGAGGGTTTGCAATTAGGGGCTGGTCTGTGGAGGGTGAAATCCATGGAGATGGAATTAGGTGGTGTACAGAGAGTTGAGTAGTTTTGAGTTAGAGTTTTCAATTAATTTGGCGGTGAATAGATGGAGAAGGAGGGAATGTAAAATATTTTGGATTTTTGGGAATAAAGTCACGTTTGCGGTGTTAGAGTTAACAATAAAATTGAAGAGAGTTGAGTTAGAACCGCATCTTATGCTAATTATTTTAAAAAGTAATAATAAAATTACAAAAGATCGCACCTTAAGGTAAACTTCTGATTTAAAAGTTAAAACTTTCCAAAAGGTGCGGTTATATTCATCAACCGCACCTCTTGTTTTTTTCCCTCGCATCTTCTGCCCACTTTTGTACTAGTGTGACACTCTGTAGTAAAAACAAACTTGAGTTGTCAAACATAATGAATAGTAATTAATGATCATAGTGAATCGGAATCATAATTTCAAATATGAAAAAAATAAAACATAATCAAAATAACTCATTTGTAGTTTAGAAATATCAAATTTCTCACAATTACAAACACACACGGCTAATCATAACATATTTTGTACTTTATGCACAATATATAATGTAAACACACATTAGGCCATACGACAATCACAACATGATTAGTTGCTATTAAAGGATAATATATATCATATTAAGATTAGTATGTCATTAAGAATAATCTGTCATATTCTCATAAGCATGATTTAGTGGAGAGAAAAAAAGGTTAATTTGGTAACTTGGGTAGTTAATCGGAGAGTTTAATTGAAGGACAATAATTGGCAAGCTTCTATATGCTGCCCACTAAACATTCATCTTCGACATCAGGATCTACAAACATTCAATAAAATGTCAATACATGCTTAAACCAAATGTTAACATGGAATTGAAATCGACGAATTGTGAATACAAATAGATTAACTTGTGAAATCGTAGAGAGATGATAGCTTGAAGGTTGTATGTTCATCGATTTGGTATGATTCGAATAGAGATTCGCATTGAGGCACATTTAAATCGAGTATAAGTTAAATCGGAAACCTATCAATCAAACAAACCTGGTGTCAGTTATAAACGGGAACAATCAAACTTTCAATTGTCGACCCTAATCAATTGACAATGACAAATCAACTATGTATCAGATTAGCTCTTAAAAAAAGTAAATCGATTAACATTATGAACACAATAAGCATACTCGTATAGTGAAAATCATGAAAGAAAACCCTAATTCGTGGGCTGGAGAAGAGACAACTGAGTATTCCCAAATCGAAGAGATATGACGGTTGAGTGTTCATCGATTGCAATGCTAAGATTGTCATAGTGGAATATAGAGACGAGAAATCAACCCTAATTTTGAAAAGGGTGTCCTCCAGATTAGGGATTAGGAATGAGCATGGTATCGGACCGGCGGTACCGGTACGGTACCGAAATATTCGGTTCGGTACCGGTACGGTACCGATACCGGGATTATACCGGTACCGGAGGTAAAAATCGGGAAATACCGGTACCGTACCGTACCTTACCGGTACCGGTATCGATCCCGAAACTTAAAACTTTGATACCGATTCGGTACCGACGGTACCAAATCGGTACCGGTACCAATCGGTACCAATCCCGATTTTGCTCATCCCTACTCCAGATAACGAATTTTGTAAAACTGTGACCATAATATTTCTAATAGGTGACTAATAGACACTAGACCTTTAGTAACACAAAACAATATTCGTGACCATAGGTATTAGCTTTTAGACACATCATCAAATAAAAACAATGACGGCTCCTCGTATTTAGTCACACTGAAGAAGTTTAACCATGACCATAATAAACTAATGTATGGTCACACCTATTAACTCATGTAAGTGACCAAATCCAAAACCATTCAGTCACATTAATAAAAAAATTACAATGACGGTTGTTAACAACTAGCCACACACATCCAGTGTGGATATGTTACTTGTGTTTTTGGTCACATGAATAAAAAATCAATCAATACCATGGCAGTTGGTAACATTTGGTCACTATTTTGTTCAGTGTGACTAGCAACTGTCACATTATTTTATTGAAGTGTGGCTAAAATGTGAGTTTATGGTCACGTTCTTTTTGAAAACATGACCAAAGGTATCGTAACGGGCTTTTATTGTCACACGAAATTGAAGTGTGTGTCTAAAAGATGTGTTTATGGTCACGTTTATTAAGAAAGCGTGACCAAAGGCCTCGTAACTAGGCTGTTTCGTCACACGAATGCTCAAATGTGTGGCTGAAACTAAGATTAGTCACAGATTTTTTCAAAAGTGTGACAAGGCGGTTTTTGAAAAAGTGTGACTATAGCCCAGATCTGACATAGTGTTATTAATCTGAACCATGTTGAAAAGTTAAAACTTGAAACCATACAACATACAAGAAATTATGAAAGTTGAAGTCTTAATGGACAATCACGTATTCACGTGTCTTTTGATAATAGAGGTATGGACATGTTGATAAGTTTTTATAAAAGAGGAAAGATAAAGAAATCACAACTTCTTGTAGGTGTATATTTCTTCTTATCATGATCAATGAAAGATCCAGGTTGTTTTGCAAGATCATTTGTTGAAACTGAGTGTTATAGTTGATTGTGTAGAGATGCTTTCAAGTAGCTGTTTATTAACATTTTTTATAAACATGTCATGGCTGACAAGGACGTATGGTCTTCACTGGACCATACGCCCAAAACCCCATGGTCTTAATATCTTAAAATGTAGTTAACACGTGGTAACTTTAATATATAATTATGCATATGATTTACGTATACAATAGAGTTTATTAAAACCAAAGACAAGGTTGATTTGAAAAGAAAAGGTTGAGACTCATTTACGTTACAATGTTTGTATAAACCAGGTAACTCCAAAAGTAGCGGTGTTATAAATTTAGGTATAGTGTCTATGTTGTTTTATTAATTAAGTAAACTTTATTGTCTATCTCCTTTACTCATCCTTTTTAATGTGTGGTGTAATAATTGAAAAACTTGAGTTTTTAAATGGAGACTCAGGTTTGATTCATAGAGTCAACACTTTGGGATGACATAATAATGAAGAAAGACCGGGATCTTTGTGAATTCCGGTTTGATCCTGAGGGCATTCGAGTTTTATCTCAAGTGGTTTTTCGGACGGGTAAGTGTTCCCCAAAACTAAAAATAACTTAAAGACTTTATACGACTAAATTAGACTAGATGATAGTGATCTTTTACCACCGGATCATCCCATACAAAATACTTGAACCATAGTTGTTTTTAAGCTGCACATGAGAAAGCTACCTACCACCTACCCACAATGAAGTAGGTAGGACATAAATTTAACTAGGTTTTATTTATTTATTTTAAATTTAAATGCTTTGCTTTTATTTGTGGGCTTCTAAGAAATTGTCGCACGTGCTATTAAAGAAAGGTATCTATTTAATATGAGTAAAGTATTTGAGTATGTATATAATAATCACGTATCTCCATTATAGCGTTCATTAAATACCGCATTTGTTACTTACTGAAAATATAACAAATAATTATACGTGACTAATTAAGTAATTAGATAAAGAGAGTAAATAAAGATATAATGAATATATAATTTTAAGTTGTTTTTCTTAGTAAGATCACACATTTTATACACTTCTCGACATTTCATAGAACTCAATATAATATTAGTTTTAAAAAGGGAGAGACAAACGGCGAGAGGGACCATCTCAAGTCTCATAACAAAATTATAAGTTTTCTCAAGGCTAACTTATTTTAAAAAAAACAATATATTAACATAACATAATCCAAAAAAGTATATAAAAGAAAATTAAGCATAAACCAAAAATTAAACTAAATCTCTTAATTCAATACGATACTTGGTGGACCATTTGAAGATCACTGAATGGGGTTACTATTAGTTTTCGAGATGAACACAAAGATACTTTCCTTGATTCAATTGTTTCGGTGTCCTTTTTATGATTATCATCTCGTAATTGTAAATTTTGTTTAAACTATATACATAAAAATCCTTTATTTAGTTGGTATGTATTCATGTTTGTCCCTTCCATATGACTTTTCTAACCAAAGCTAGTGATGAAGTGGTAAAAGAAAGACTGGATGTTTCATGTGATCCATGTTCCATTCCTACCCTAGTATTTAGTTTCAGCATTCTTACCCCAAGCGTTTAGTTTCAGTGACATCAAAGTGATGACAGATCTTCGCATGACTAGACGAGTAGGCGACGTTCACTAGTTAGATCTTTGAACTGAACGAGTTCTATCTCATCGCATTGTCGTGCCTTCGAAAGAGTGTTCACGGGCACTGGCATTAGGTGAGAGGTTTTCCCGGATCAAAAGACGATTGTAGCCCAATGTTTTGAATTTAGCCAGTAGCCCGTTTGAAGAATTCGTCAGCAGCTATAAAAAAAACTAGAGAAGAGTTTACTTTTGTAAATGGATGTTTCAGTGTTGTGAAGGGGACGTCACAGTGTCACACCATACCACTAGACCGACATGACTTTAAAATAAGATATATTTTTTTTTAAAATAAAACACACTTTATCCGGAAGGAATATAAATGTTAAAAACTGAGAGAACAAAAAGGAGTAAAATGTCCTTTAATATCTAACTAACGGTTTACTTTTCTTTATTCACCGATCACCTTCATCACGCCAACTCATTAGCGTACTTTCGTAGCATAAGTTGCCTTGTTACATCTACTCTCAAAACTCATCTTGCTTTGCTTTTTACCAAACCCTAACTTATTATTATTATTGTTATTATCATTCAAATTCATCTGCTGGCTGGATTTTCAGGTATGGCCTCTGTGCCTCTGTTTTATTATTATTATTATTATTATTATTATTATTATTATTATTATTATTATAGGGCTTTGAGCATCCTGATTGATACTTACGCAGTTTAGTGAACTGTTTGTGAACCGTTGGGTTGGAAGTTTGTTTAGGTTCGTTTATTTAATAAACGAACTAACATGAACTAAATATTTTTTTTGTTTGTTTAATTATGTTCGTGAACGTTAGTTTATGATTGTTAGTTTAAGTCCGTGTGTTTATGTTTGTTAAGTTTGTTTAACTATGTAAATTAATTATTTTCAAAAATAACTAAACATGGATTAGACTTCAATTGTTGTTTGTCTAGAATTGTTTATTATGTTTGTTTATATTGTTAACGAACGGACATAAACGAACTGGTTTGTTTAATTGTTCGTGTTTGTGTTCGGTTAAAGTTAAAAGAACAAAATTTTGTGTTCGTCTAAATAAACGATTGAACATGAGCACATGTTTCGTTTGTTTATGTTCATGTACTGGTCGTGTTGTTTGGCGTGTTTATGAAATTATGCTAGTTTTTTAAATAAAAAACTTTTTAACGAACAAACATAAACAAGGAAATTGGTTTGTTTAATTAATTAATTAATTAATTAATTTATTTTTGTTTAATTATATTCGTAACGTTCGTTTATGATTGTTAGTTTAAGTCCGTGTGTTTATGTTTGTTAAGTCTGTATAACTTAATTATTTTCAAAAATAATTAAACATGGATTAGACTTTTTGTCTAGAATTGTTTATTTATGTTTATGCTCGTTTACCTTTTTAACGAATGGACATAAATGAACACGAACATATTTATTTTCTTAACGGACGAACATGGGCAAGAAAATTGGTTCGTTTAATTGTTCGTGTTTGTGTTCGGTTAAAGTTGAAAGTGCAAATTTTTTTGTTCGTTTAACTAAATGATTGAACATGAACACATGTTTTTTGTTTATTTCATGAATGTTTGTTTATGTTCATGTACTGGTCGTTTTTGTTTGGCGTGTTTATGCAATTATGCTCATTTTTAATAAAAATCTTTTTAACGAACAAACATAAACAAGGAAATTGGTTTGTTTAATTGTTCGTGTTTGGTTTAAGTTAAATGAACGAATATGTCGGTCGTGTTTGTTTGGCCTGTTTATAGGCCGCCTAGTGCTACTAGAATTGAATATTGTAAACAAAGTATACGGCTTTGATAACGTATTTTGAACTTTTTTTTTGTTTAATTGAGCAAACGAATGTGAACATATGTTTTGTTTGTTAATTTGTGTTAGTGAACATTTGTTTATGTTCGTTTGTTTAATTCGGTGTGTTTATGTTTGTTTAATTCAGGTAACTATGTAAATTTGTTGTTTTTAAAAATAATTAAACATGGATTAGACTTCAGCTCATGTTCGTTTAGGATTGTTTACTTATTTTCATTTATGCTCATAAAGTGTTCGTTTATTTTTTAACGAACGAATATAAATGAGCACGAACATATTTATTTTCCTAACGGACGGACATGGGCAAGAAATCGGTTCGTTTAATTGTTCATGAACGGTTAAAGTTTAAAGAACAAAACTTTTTGTTCTTTTATTTAAACGAACGAACATGAACACATGTTTCGTTTGTTTATTTCGTGAACGCTTATTTATGTTAATGTATTGGTCGTGTATGTTTGGCATGTTTATTCAATTAAAAACTTTTTAACGGACAAACATCAAAAGGAGACCAGTTTGTTTAATAGTTCGTGTTTGGTTTAAGTTAAATGAACGAATATGTCGGTCGTGTTTGTTTGGCCTGTTTATAGGCCTAGTACTAGTACAATTGAATATTGTAAACAAAGTTTATACCTTTGATAACATATTTTGAACATTTTTTTTTTGGTTTGTTTAATTGAGTGAACATGAACACTTGTTTTGTTTGTTAATTTAAGTTAGTGAACGTTTGTTTATGTGGTTTATGTTTGTTTAATCCATGTATCTATGTAAATTTATTGTTTTTTAAAATAATTAAACATGGATTAGACTTCAGTTGGTGTTTGTTTAGGATTGTTGTTCATTTAAGTTCATGAACTGTTAGGTTTATTTTTCTAGCGAACGGACATAAACAAACATGACATGTTCATTCGAACAAACATGAATAAGAAATCGGTTTGTTTAATTGTTCATGTTCGTGTTCGATTAAGCAAAAAGAGCAAAATTTTTGGTTCATTTACTTAAAGAATGAACATGAACACATGATGTCCATTTAACTATGTAAGTTTTGTTATTTTAAAAAGTAATTAAACTTGTATTTGACTTCAATTGGTGTTCATTGTTTGTTTATGTATATTTGTTCATTTATGTTCGTTTATGTTCATGAATTTTTCATTTATTTTTTCAACAAACGAAAATAATCGAACACGAACGTGTTTATTTTTTTTAACGAACAAACATTAACTGAACACGGACATGTTCATGTTTTTAATAAAAGAACACGAACATGCTCTTGTTTGTGTTAGTTCGGTTCGTTTACATGCATAAAATTGAATATCGTAAACAAAGTTTACGGCTTTCATAACGTATTTTGTGTTTTTAAGTTGTAAAAAGTTTTTTAACTTATGGAATAATATATATATATATATATTTTGCAAGCGTGCAGCATGGATTCACATGTCCGTTCATTACTATCAACAGCAGATCCAGAGACTGAGTTCGTAGACCAGATAGCATTATTTGCAGCCCTTCTATGTGGCTGCATTGTTCTCGGACATCTACTTGAAAATAGTCGATGGTTGAATCAATCAATCACCGCCCTTCTGATCGTAAGTTAATATTTTGGTATATAGTTATGTAAACAAATTTTATGATGAAAATTGGTTTAATTTGTTGCATGATATGATTATCTGTTTATGACAGGGTTTAGCCACTGGATGTGTTATTTTACTAACTTCTGGTGGTAAAAGCTCCCGCATATTGGAATTCAAGCAAGAGTTTTTCTTTATTTATCTCCTTCCGCCTATAATATTCAACGCTGGGTATGTATGCATGATTCGAAATAACATATATGTGATAGTGTCTTAATATATTTTAATATTCTATGATTTCTGACTTACTGTTATATTATTTCAACAGGTTTCAAGTGAAAAAGAAGCAATTTTTCCGCAATTTCATGACCATTACTTCTTTTGGAGTTATTGGTACTCTGATTTCGTTTGCCATTATATCGTTCGGTATGTTATATGATTAAACTAAACATCTATGGGGTTTTTGTATTATTGTAGGAAGTGTTTATTTGATTGAGGTTTATTAGACTTTAACTTTTTTTTTTTTTTTGGGTTCAGGTGCGATGCGTCTGTTTCCTATATTGGATATTGGTTACCTCGAGCTCAAGGACTATCTCGGTATTTATTCTTTTTCCTCATGTCTCCAAAGTTTAGATGAAATTTTCATTTTAAGACTTGAATAATATATACCCTTAAAAGCTTGCGAAATATCATGTATACCCAGTCTAAACTTAAAATATCATATATACCCCTTTTATATGAACTTTTAGTTTATGACAATTTTACCCTTCTCAAACATATTACCATTTTATAAACCCTAATGTAATTTTTGTGTATATATTTTTTGCTTCGATCATAAGTTAGTTTGAGAGCTCTTTTTAATTAAAACGAAAATTTCAATCACAATTTCACATGCAAATTTGATTAGAGTATTCTTTTTTTTTTAATTGTATATTACAAGGAAAAAAAGGTAGTTGTTTTATCTTATGATTTTCTATGAAAGTTAGCATGTGTTTCTGAAACATCGAAATTCTTTTTAATATTAGTAGTGTTTTATAAAGTTCAGTAATAACATCTATTTTTAGGTTAGCCACACAACTTTAAGAGCATGTTTGAGATTGAGTTTGAAAAACGCTTATTGGCTTATTGGTGTTTTTGAAAAGCCAATAAGTTAAAATGTGTTTGGCAATAACAAAAATCTTTTTTATTTTAGCTTCTTGATAGGGTTAAAAAGCAGTTTTCCAAAAGCCCCGAATACTGTCTTTTCAAAATGGCTTTTTGAAAAAGCCAATAAGCATTTTTCAAACTCAATCCTAAGCATGCTCTAAAATATGTATCTAAACCAAATTAAAAGAATCAAACTTTTTATTAATCAGTTATAAACAAATAATTTCAAAATATAAATAAAACCTTTATATCCGTCTTTTACCAACACAACACGAGTTTTGGAAAAAAAATAATTTTATTAAATTAATAAATAAAAAACACAGTTAAAACAGTTAAGGATTTGAAACTAGTACTTTGAGGAAGGTATTATTATGAACTTTTAAGCTTACAAATTAAAATGTGTAAATATGAAATTCGGAAATATTCAAGAAAGAATTGTCCAATTATGAATCGTTTCTAATCAAATGGCCAAACATGATATCTTCATTATTTTATAGGGGCATATGTGATATTTAATTTAACTTTCTAGTGATATATCTATATTGACATAAGTGTTATGTCTTGTTATTTTCGGTATAGATATTGATTTTCCTATGATTTCAATGAACATTATTTGCTAACCTTCTCATTTATTTTTATTTTTTGTTTTTTTTTGTTAACTGTTTAGCACTTGGAGCCATATTTTCCGCAACAGACTCTGTTTGCACCTTGCAGGTACATATACTTTTAATTTGTGATCCTCAAAAGTTAATAATAATGTCTTAACCAAAATGTTATCTTGTGATTAGGTGCTTAATCAAGAAGAAACACCATTATAATACAGTCTAGTGTTCGGGGAGGGTGTTGTGAATGATGCAACATCGGTTGTACTTTTTAACGCCATCACAAAGTTCGACTTATCTGACATGAACTTCGATATCGCTGTTGATTTTACTGCTAATTTTCTTAAATTGTTCGCGTTAAGCACCGTGTTGGGAGTTTTTGTAAGTCTTCATTTATCTATGTACTTGGCTAGTATATGTTTGCTAAAATTATTATTACCGTTTATGTGATAGTTCTTCATCTTACTTGTAGGTTGGGCTGCTATGTGCGTTCATCATTAGAACGTTATATTTTGGAAGGTACACAGTTATTATATATTATATGTCATTAAACCTATATATTTATATGTCATTAAACCTATACTAGGTTGTATGCTAAATGGTTAATTTGTCAAAAGAACCCTTTGGAAATTGAGAACTTTGAGAACCATTTTTAGCTACAAAAAAAACCCTTTAATAAATAAAAAATAAAAAATTATAAAACGAAAATTTTTAAAAATTTAAAAAACCAAAATTCTTATATTTCATTCCAATTTCATAAAGAAAAAAAAACTTCGTATTATACACATGTGTATTATTTCATTTAATCTCTAGTTACGTAATGCACACATATGTACATTATCATTTACCTTAAATTGTACATATGCGTATAAAAAAACATGTATCCACATATATGTACATATTATACATATATGTATAATTTAGCTAAACCGAGACGTTTTCGGGATGATAAATAAGAATTTTGGTTTTTCTATGATTTTAATTTTTGCGTTTTTTTTGTTTTATGATTTTTTTATTTTTGGGTTTTTTGTGGTCCAAAATGGTTCTCAATTTCAAAATAGTTCTCACATGATCCAAATCTATTTCATTAAACCTATATATTTATATGTCATTAAACCTATACTCTAGGTTGTATGCTAAATGGATAATTTGTCAATTGTCAGGCATTCAACTGACCGTGAAGTAGCTCTCATGATGCTCATGGCTTATCTTTCGTACATTACAGCTGAAGTAAGTGCTTGCTCTATAAACACTCTAAGGGCAGTTTGGGTAATTTGTGACAAAACTAACTTTTATTCGCTTCAGGTGTTTGGTTTAAGCGGAATCCTTACTGTATTCTTCTGTGGGATTGTAATGTCACATTACGCGTGGCATAACGTCACTCTTAAATCACAAGTGACCACAAAGTGTGTAATCATCTCCAAATTCCCTTTTAATTATATGAAAATATGAAAATATTTAGCTTAAGTTGTGTGGTTTGCACTTTGCAGGCATACTTTTGCAACGATGTCGTACATTGCAGAGGTGTTTATTTTCCTGTATGTCGGTATGGACTCCTTGGACATTGAAAAATGGAGGTTTATTAATGACAGGTAACCGTTGTAAGTTGTAAATAACTTTATTAACTGAGAATCTTTTTTTTTTTTTTCAATTTTTCAAATTTTTAATTTTTCAGCCCGGGAAAATCAATATGGGCAAGTGTTATACTGCTTGTGCTGATTATGTTTGGAAGAGTGGCTTTCATATTACCTCTTTCATTAATCTCTAACTTTATCCAGAGAGGGAGGGACGGTAATGAAGTAATCGGGATGAAACAGCAGGCAAGTAATAAGTATATATAAATTTCTTAGATTATTGGATTACTCCATAGTTATTAAAAGCGATAAAAGCGCACTCCTAGGCGCAATTTTGGGCGAAGCGGTGGTTTCCCGCTTTTTAATGCTAAAGGCGCATATCCGGGAGAAACTTCCTATTTTATTTTTTCCGATAAGTTTTGACCTTTTTCTTATTTCTTTTTTTAAATCAATAACTATTGATAAGAATCACCTAAAAAATAGTTCAACTTACGTAATTTACTCCAACATCATCTAATTCTTGATTCTGTATTAAGTTTGTTTTGTATATTCTAGTTAAGCTATATGTATATATAGAGAGGGATATATTCAAATTTAAATATCATTATTTTAAAGTTTTTTTTAATTATTTTTTTCTTGTATTGGTTAAATTTTTTAATTGCTAATTGTATTGATTTTTATTATATTTGGGAGTAATAATAGTTTTATATATCTATTACATATATATTTATAGTTTTTATTATTGTGTTTTTTTTTTCAGGCCCTCGCTTTTTTTGCGCCTTGCGCCTAGGCCCTAGGCGAGGCCTATCGCCTTGAGTGCGCTTACCGACTTTGATAACTATGGATTACTCATTGTAACAATAACGTTTTTATCATAATTTGTTTACAGATTACAGTTTGGTGGGCTGGTCTAATGCGAGGAGCTGTATCGATTGCGCTTGCGTATAAGAAGGTAAACTCGGTAGAAAAATTAATAAACTTTATATATATTTACTTATTTCGTTTTATAATATGTTTGTAGTTTACTGGATCTGGACAAACAATTCAGCCTGCAAATGCACTTTTGATCACCAGCACCATTACTGTTGTTCTTTTCAGCACTGTTGTAAGCATCTCAATCCCTTCATTACCTGTAATAATATACTTTTTGTACCAATTTTTTTAAAAAAAGATTAGATGGTCAAAATGGGTCACTTGAAATTCCACCTTGGTTATTTTCGGGTCAAAATGGGTAGACAAATTTAAATAAATGGGTCGATGTGGGTTAGTGATGCAGCGGTAAAACGATAACAGAGATCGGATCACGTTGATTCAGTGAATTCCCGTGATGATCTTCCAAAAACCCCCAAATCCCACCCAAAGGTAACGGAAAGTGAAGAGAAAAATAATCATTATCAAAATTCAAGTCTGTCTCACCAAATTACATAAGAAACATATAAATAGAGTTTCTAATACGAAATGGGCCCAGAAAAGGCCATGGGCCAAACACAAACCCAAAAAGAAAAATGCAAAAACTGTTGAAAAACAATAAAAGGCCCATAACTTTATTTAGAAGGCGTTTTTGGGCTTCGGACAGGGGCCAAACCGCCATAGGCCATTTGCCACAACGTGCTCCTCGTTTCAAGCTTCGATTTGACTGGTAATGGGCTTGAAATGGATCTTTGTGGGCCAAGTTATGCCCGTTTTCGTGGGCACCTTTGGAAGCACGATCATGGGCCTCCAAATATAACATGGCACGTTCTTCAACACTTGGGCCTCCGTCAGCTAGTGTCCTAAGGAAATGTGGCAGGTTGCGGGTCGGAACGGGTTTCGAATTGGAACGGGTTCGGTTCAGGTTTAGCTCGGATCAAGTTTCGAGCCGACACAAGTTTTTGCACGGAATGGGTTGGGTTTTGGTTTCTTTTTGGTCGATTTCAGATTTGTTTTCGTTTTGGTCGGGTTTTCAGTTTTGTTTCTGTTCGGTTTTAGTTTATTAGTTTCGTGTTGATCGAATATTTTTTGGTTCAGTTGATTTTGGTTTTTTGGTCCGTTTTCGTAGATTTTTCAGTTTCGGTTCGATTTATCGGGTTTCTTTTTTTTTTGAACGAGGAAAATGGAAGAATCATTTTAGTTTTTTACTTTATTTATATTTTGAGTTATGATTTTTTTATTATTTTCTTTGAAATTTTTTTTTTGAGGGATCTTAACCCGTTCTGACCCGACCCCGTACGACCCAAACCAAAACAACCCATTTTTAGTTGACCCGTTTCGACCCAACCCGACCCATTTGCCATTCCTACAAAAGATATCAATGAAAGGTTTAAAAACGCTCGTCTGCAGGTATTTGGGTTACTGACTAAGCCGCTAATAAGGAAGTTGTTACCTCAGTCAAGCCAAACTGAACCGTCTAGCCCAACAACATCATCAGTGCCGCTTTTAGGAAACGGACATGATGATGATGATCCTGAAAATGGAAATCATGGAAGAACTCTAACAACCAAATCGAGTCTAAAGATGCTACTAAACAGTCCTACAAGTACGGTTCATTACTTTTGGAGGAAGTTTGATGACGGCTGGATGCGCCCGGTCTTTGGTGGTAGCGGGTTTGTGTCGAATGCGACTGGGACCCGCGACATGAATGTGATTCATTGACTTGTTGGTTTAGACTTTTATATATAGCAGAAGGCATAGTCATGGACATAGGTCACTTTTACAAACTTATGTACTAATTTCAAGCTTTCTAACTATTTATGGATTGTTTTTACTTTTTACTCTAGGTTACATATAATTTTGGATTGTTTTTAATTTAGTTGTGCGATTTTCGCTAAATTGATGCATTATTAACAATAAAACATATGGTTATATCTACTTTTATGATAAAACAAAGCTTTTTTTGGACACCTGTCATTCACACAAACCTTCTAGGCTCTATCAGTTTTTCTCCTCAAGCTTTCCTTTAGATGGCTCATTCGAACTCCCTTTCTCCTTTGAAATGGGTGATCGCTCAATTATTTCGGATGACAACTGGTGGCGCCACCCCAAATCCACCACCGACAACCCAGAAAGTAAACTAGAGAGAACGAAACACAACTCATTTGTTATTATTGTACATGTTTTTTTTTAATTATATTTATTGTGACAGTAGAAAAAAATAGTTAATTAAATTTTATATTATTTTTATTATATACCACTAAATGTATTCTCAAATACCTACCTGTTACCTTATTCTTTACTTAGACTTTACTGTTAATTAATTGATTAATTAATCATTTAGAATCTATAACATAGAATTTACTCCACAAATATCTGTCATGTGCCATTGAAATTATTAATAGTAACTAATTACCAATTATATTAAATTACTAGATTTTATCCTCCATATTACGGGGTTGTTTTCATTTATGTTTATAATATAATATATATTTTTTATTTTAATTTTATTTATTGTAAGGGAGTTAATATATACTTAAGGTTTGATGATGGAAATGTTTCACAAATAAATAAGATATTATAACCTATTTAAAAGCTATTTGCTCTTGGTGAGACTCATGACCCTCGTATTTTTTTACAATAAAATTGTTTATTAATTGTAAATAACATTTTTTTAAAAAAACTGCATATTAATTTTTTGTATATCCCTATTTTATAAGATTTTCATATCAAATATTTGGTGAGATTAATTTTTAATATAATGAGATGTTATAGCCAGTTTAAGAATTATCTGGGTTTGGTGAAACCCATACCCGTGAATTCGGGTCAAATACATGAGAAACATCCATTTACAAATAAAACAATCTGGTGCTTTAGAAAATACAGAAAACAACCTGATATATTTAAGATACAAAATGGTAAATTTTACAAATAGTTTATTTCCTCTTTAGTGTATAACATATAATTTACTCCATAAATATCCATGTCCAGTGCAATTGGAAATACTGCTGGTAACTTACTAATTATACTAATTATAACAACCAATTATATTAAATAATAAAAAATGGTAAATTTTATAAATAATTTATTTCCTCTTTTGGATTAGACGCTCCAAACAACCGTTAGTCTGTTAGCTTTATAACAAACAATACCACCCTCACCTGGGCCCACCAAGGGTGTAATCGTAAACTTAATCAACTTCAAACTCTATGTAACAGTGCCACAGTGTCATTCGTCCAATATTTCACATGGACGAAAATACCCTTCACCACCTCGTATATAAAATACCCTCCATGATTTCAACAACCAACTTGTTCATTTTTCCAGCCATTAAAGATTTAAACTTCTGCTTGTGTTCATGTTGCTGGTGATGAATCTTTAATATTGTGGGATATTATTAGTGAAGGTGAATATATAGAAAATGGTGGGGTTAAAGAAGTTGTGGTGGTTTGAGAGTCAGAATAATATGATCACAAGAAACTCTTCATGGCTAAAGTCAACTCTTGAAGGTACACACTACACACCATTCTTGTGTTTAGAATTTAGATTCATTGTTTCTTCTTTAAATCTTATTTTTGTTAATTATGGTTATATAAGAAGCATGAAAACTTATGTTACAAATAATGTGCATGGGTCGGTTGGGTTCGGTTCCGTTCGGTTTTAGGCAAAAACCGATATGTTTTTTTTTTTGAGTTTTTGAAAACTATATGGTTTTGGTTTCAGATTTGACATCTGGGCTTGAAAGTTTTGGACCGATATGAAAACTGTATGGTTTCGGTTTTCGGTTTCAGATTTGACACGTCGGCTTGAAAGTTTTGGACCGATAAAATAGTTGGCAAAAATGTTTTTGGGCCTAAATTTTTTTGTTAGTTGATAATAAATTGATTTTAGACATATGGGATAATTAATAGACATTTGGGCTAAAATATTTTGGTTAAATTATATATTAAAGTATTATAAATTACTTAAAACTTAAAATGAAAGATATAAATCTATAAGTTTTTGTGTCTAGATTAATTGTTTTTTCATATGGGTCAGTTCGGTTCGGTTTTGGGCTAAAACCGAACCAAAAACCAAAATGTCGGTTTTTGCGATTTTCGAAAACAGTCCTGTTTTGGTATTTTTGGTTCTTTGTTTTTTCGGTTTTGCCATTTGGGCTTGAAAGTTTTGGGCTAACGAAATGTCGGTTTTTGAAAACCATTAGCTTTCGGTTTTTTCGGTTTATGGTTTGTCATATGAATTTTTGGGTACGTTGGCCAGAAATAACGAAATTTGGGCATAAATTTTTTTATTAGTTAACGTATTTGGGTTAAACTATATATTAAACTACTAAAAATTACCTAAACTTTAAAATAAAAAATATAAATCGAAAACTTCGATTCGGTTTTTTCGGTTTTTGTTACACACAAAACCGAACTGAAATTTTGGTTTTTACTAAACATTAAAACCAAAATGTCGTTTTTTTTCCCGGCTTGGTAATTTCGGTTTACAGACTTATAGTTACACACTTGCACCCAAACCCGAAAACGAACCGAAATCATTGTTTTTTATGGAACATTAAAAACAAACCGTCAGTTTTTGTTCCGGTTCGGTTATTTCTGCTTTATGCACATCCATAGTTAGAATGAATGACTAATGATATGAATGATGGTGCACAGAGCTAGATGAAAAGACAGAATCCACGCTGAACTTGATAGACCAAGAAGCAGATTCTTTTGCAAAACGCGCAGAAATGTACTACATCAAACGACCCGAGCTTATCAAACTAATCGAGGATTCATACCGAACCCAACGAGCACTAGCTCTACACTATGATAAAGCCACCAAGTTTGGCTTCGACTCAAGTACTCGCCTTTTGACCCAACACCAAACTTTCCATCCGACCGCTGATGAGGACAAATCGTATGACAGTTATTCTGACTCAGTTGACTTGTGTCATGATCATGATTCTAATGAATCAGAGACCGATGATCATCAAACCCGTGAAACGAAAAATGAAGAAGTTATGCATTTGATGGAAGAAGTTAATAGATTGAAAGAAGAAAACAAGATTCAAAAAATGATGTTGGTTGAAAAAGATGAAGAGAAAAGAGAAGTAATAAGACAGTTGAGTTTTTGTGTGGATTTAATCAAGCAAGAGAATTTAAACCTTAAAAAGATATGTGTTTCCAAAATGCAGCTCAAGGGTATTTTGGGAAAAGATGTTTTTTGAGTAGAGTAATGTTCATTTTGTTGATAGATCATATACCATATTACCACATTATACAATTTGAGATACATGAAATTTGAAAATAGTGTTTTGGTTGAAAGTGGTAGCATATGGGCTAGTTGAGTGGTTTGAGTAATGGGTTCGGGTCGAATAAAGTTTTGACTCGTTCGAATGTTTGTCACATACAGTATGAATTTTACATAGTGATGTAATTACTGGATTTGCTTATATGTTACATCTTTGTTAAATATTCTCAAAGCTATAAGATTACTGCACTTTATAATACAAAAATTATAAAGTGTAAACAGAAGTAATACAAAAATGTGTTTTTTTTTACCTTGGTTAGGATGTAGAATAAATAATCAACACCATTAAATTCATGTAAAATATATAACAAAAATTATAGAGTTATAAACAGAAGTAACTTATTGACTGCACTAAAAATAATGAGATTGTTAGTGTAAGTTAATTTCCATATTTTTTCCTGTCTATGTAACCCGCCACAACTTGAAAAGTGCAAGTCTCCATCTCTTGACAAGCACCACAACTCCCAAAATCCCAATAAACCCCGTCGTGAAACCACTCGATACAGCGTAAATCCATATCTTCTTGACATTATCGCCATCGTCATTGTACTCATCTTCCTCGATAGTAACCGAGACTTCAGTACGGCTGCAACTCTTGAGTAACGGACTGCCACAAAGCTCGTTATTACCGGCATATATCCAAGGTTCCACAAGTGTCTGGAGTTGGTTTCCAGTTGGTATCCGGCCCGATAAGTTGTTGTATGACAAGTTCAAGTGGCTAAGGAAAGTCAAAGACGACAGACTCTGCGGGATCATCCCTGAAAGATTGTTTGCAGAAAGATCAATGGACATTAACGAACTCAAGTTACCGATTTTATCAGGGATCCTGCCGGTGAGATGATTGTTCGACAAGTTAAGACCGAGCAATCCTGAAAGAGATGTCAAGCCCTCGGGTATTTCTCCCGCCAGATTATTATTCGATAGGTCCATGTTGACTACGTAGCTCATTATGGTTGTATACTCAAGCGGTACTCCTCTCATTATCTGGGTCAAACTCTGCTCAAACCCGCTGAAGAAATATAGGTTGGAGTCGCCTCCAGTCATCCCTCGTAACCTTTCGAAACATCGAGGGATCGACCCTGATAGATTGTTTACTCCAAAATCCATGATTTGAAGTTGTGAATTTTGACACAATTGTTCGGGAATTTGGCCGGTGAAGTTGTTGTTATGTAGCCTGAGGACAACGAGGGATTTGATCTTTTCTCCGATCCATTTCGGTATGCTTCCAAAGAATCCGTTTTCCCCTAAATCCAGAACGTCTAAACTTGTTAAACTCGATAGCGTTTCTGGAAGTTCGCCATGGAAAGTATTGTTGTTTAGATGTAACCATCTTATGGAAGAATCAAGTGATCCTAGAGAGCTCGGAATGATCCCCGAGAGCCGGTTGGAACTTAATATCATGACCATCATTTCACTGAAGTTTCCGAAACAATCTGGAAGATTCCCGGACAACATATTTCTAGAAAGATCGAGGATGACTAAATCGGTAATGTTACACAATGAGTCTGGAATCGACCCGTTGAAAAGGTTGTTCCTAAGAAGCAACAGTCTTGACACTCTTGCATAGTCCGCCAACCGTTCCATAGAAGGCCCTAATGGCTCCGTTGGATCGGCTGGTTTGGGTGTTTGGTGGTATGGAAGATTTGTCAGTGGCCCGTTGAGAAAGTTATGGGAGAGATCCAGTATTGGAATAACAGGTAGCTCATGAAGCCAATTAGGAAGCGGTTCGTAAATGCTAGTGTTTGAAAGGATCAGAATTGTCAAATTCTTTTGTGTTTGAATCCATGGAGGAAGTTCCGATTCAATTTTGCAAGATCCGAGCATGACGTTTCTTATTTGGAAAGGCGGTGTCCAATCTGGTGAAATCCCGAAGTTTAAAAAATAGTTTGAGGTTGCAGCCAAATGTATTAAGTTTGATGTGTTGGCAAAGTGTGCTTCAGTTACTACACCAGATAAAGAGTTGTTGGATATATCAAGAAACCGAAGTTTCGAAAGTTGTCCAATGGAATCCGGAACAGACCCGTGTAATAAGTTTGACGATAAATCAAGAAACTGAAGCTGTGACATGTTTCCTATGGATACTGGTATTGAAGACAATGAGTTGAAGTTCAAATACAAGATCTCTAGATTCAATAACCGTCCGATGGAAAACGGAATGCTCCCATTCAAAAGGTTTTGACTTAAATCTAGTCTTTGTAACATCACTAGACTCCCTAGTGACGAAGGAATCGAACCCGTTAATTGGTTTCCCGTTAGAACCAACTCCGTTAAACTCGTTAAGTTTCCTATAGATTCCGGAATAATTCCTGTCAACGAGTTATAATCAAGATACAATGCTCTCAAGGCTTTGAGCCTTTCTAGAGACGTTGGGATGTCGCCGGTTAACTTGTTGTCGTTTAAAACCAGTCTCTCGAGTCTATATCGGCTGCAATTAGATGGAGTGGCGAGTGTGAGCCGCCCTTCCATATAATTGTAAGAAAGATCTAGCTGTTTTAACTCACAGAGTCTCCACGCCCCGGATTCTTGGATACCCGCGAATCCATTGCTTGCAAGATTGAGTTCAACAACATTGTTCATGACGGGAATCGAATAATTGAGTTTGTTGGCTGAAAGATCAATGACTCGTAAAGAGGTCAAGTTTTGTAAAAATATTGGTAACTTTCCTTCAAACAAATTCCAACTAAGATCAAGTGTTCGTATACTCGAACGCGTAAGATTAGAATTAAGATGAGTTTTATCAAAATGATGATTCGAAAGCTCACAATTCGACAAGTGTAACTCTAGTAAAGAAGGAGTCTTATAAAACAGTACCTTATCGAAATCTTGCGCACCCGTAACATTCACTCGACTTAAATCAAGATACTCCAGCGACGTAAGACCCGAAACCCAAGTTGAAGAAACGTGGATCTACTCACTGGTAGCAGATCTACTTTCCTCGGGTTTTGATTGTACTATTTCACCGATGGTTCTTCTGGATCTGTGTTCTTCCACCTACAAAATGAACAACGCCGTTAACTTACCCCTCAGAAAGGGACAGAGGGGTCCTCTTTGGGGTAACCCTCCGGCGTGAGAATAAGTATATGGTGGAGAAGATAATAATATGTGAGAGTAAGGGAATCTCAAGAGTATTGCTTAATAGCTGAATACTCTCTGATTGTGTGACTGTGTGTTTGTATGTAACTGACTGTGAGTGAATGTAATTCAATATGATTGAATGTGATATCACTGCCTGTAACTGTCAATGATTGAGTATGAATCTCCTCATCAAAGTGGAGTTGATGCTGTATTTATAGTGCTAGGGTTTCCACTGGTTGGGCTCAACCTCGTTGGCCTCCTCCAATCGCACTGCGCCATGTGTCCTCTGGGACACCTGGCGCTTTCTCATTGGTTGTAATCACGTGGTAGCACATGTGTCATGCTGAGTTGTCGACCTTTCATTTGGCAGCTGTCAACATCAGCATATTCTTACTCCTTAAAAAGATGCCTTCTGGAAGGTTGTCTGACGTGCACAATCAAGGTTGCCCTAATCCTGATTTGGATAAGGACGAGGTCGATTATGTGCATGTGTGATATGCGCCAATCCTGAGGATGCGCGAGGTCTTCTTTTTATTCTCACGCGCAGATATTTCATGCGCAGATGTGATATGCACGAGCATGTGATATGCGCCGCGCGCTGATGCGCCGCGCGCATATGTGATGCGCGAGCATATGTGTGCCTGGGCAGATGTGATATGCACGAGCATGTGATATGCGCCGCGCGCTGATGCGCCGCGCGCATATGTGATGCGCGAGCATATGTGTGCCTGGGCATATGATGCCTGAGCATGTTTTGTATGCGCCATGCGCATAGGCTTTGGCTTTGTGCCTTCATAATGTCTTTATGTTGTGGGTTGACCCGCCTTGCTCGGTGTTGAGGCGGGTACATACCTCTTCAAGCCCCCCCAGTCTAATGTGTGTCTTATCTCGCACGAGCGCGGTAAGATAGATATTAGACTTACTGATGGGGTTTTGTCGTTTTGTTGGTTGTTTCCATCGTTGCGCGAAGTTCTATCCATTTGGTTGAAACGAAGGGTCCAAACACGTGGTTAGTTGGTGGTGATGTGCGCCGTAAACGTGTCAGACGTTTCGTGTGCTCGAGGTGCTACAGTTGCCTTTCATGTCCCTTCGCACAGCTGTCTTGAACACGTGTCGCGCTCGCATTGGTTTGCACCTGCGAGTGGGGGCGCGTCTCTGCTCCGTGGCAGGTCCGTTACGTTTTCATGTCACCTCAAACAGTGTCAAGGACACGTGCCGCGACCACGTTGGCTTACAGCTGCGAGTGGGGGCGCGTGAAATCCGATCAGTTGCCAAATTTCTCTCTCCTGGGCCTATAAAAGCAGGCCCTTAAGAAATTTTCTGTCTTCATCTTCATTGTAGCTAATTTTCGAATTTCTGCCTTTAATATTCTGATTTGAGTGTAATCATCGTTTCGAATCCTCGATTATCTGCTGCTGCAGTTGTATGTCTGATAGTTCAGACTCCTCTAACCCCTCCATCACCTCTATTGCCTCCCGAAGACGCCGTGTGAAATCTGTGGTGATGTCGACATTGAAGCAGAAAGGCAAGGGGAAGAGGGTTGTTGAGACCACATCGGAGGAAGTAGGGAAGACCAAGGCCCCGAAAAGGTGGAATGAAATCCCCTGCAAATTGAGGCAGGCCGATCTCGACAGCCTCATCTCGTCACAGGGTTTTCCCGCCCTGTTTGGCTGCATGTTGCCTGGGGCCGGGCAAACGGCGGCGGACCCGCCTGCCGGCTATATTTCACTGTACACCCATTTTTTCACCCACTGCAACCTTCGTCTTCCGATGACAAGGTTTGTAGGCGCGGTGTTACGTTTTTTCGGGATTCATATATCCCAAGTCCATCCGTTTGGACTTGTGCGCATAACTCATTTCGAGTTCATGTGCAAATCACAGCGCGAGGAGCCCACCCCTCGGCGCTTTCAATTTTTTTATAAGCCCAAGATCCAAGATTCTTGGATCTCCTTTATTCCTCGCAGTCAGAAGGTTAAGTGCAGCACCGTGTCATTCAAGAGCCTTCATGACTGGTCTGAGAGGTTCTTCTACATCAGGGCTGGTGTAATCCCCATCCGCATGACGATGCGCGCGATCGATTCTGCGCCCGCGGATGCGGATGTTATTAAGAACCCAATCGGCGCCTGGGTTAAGAAACTGACCGCCGAACCATCCCCCGCCAAGAAAATTCGCGAGGAGGCGCTGGTGGGGGTCGGCATGAGTAAGCTGTGGACCGACAGCGCGCTTGAGCCCGTTATCCAAGTCGACGGGTTGTGTAAGTTTATTTCATTGCTTTATTTATTTTTCTGCTTGAATATAATTCTTTTTGCTGATATCACTTGACTTGTTTTTGCGCAGTCACCAAGGATTATATCCACGCCGCGTATGATGATCAAGTGGAGGGTGGCTCCGTCGCGCTTGGCGCTGGGGAGGTGGGCTTCCCAGATCGCTTCGATGACATGTTCATCCCTGTCGATCTGGCATTTGACTTTGATAGCGACGCGCCTGGTAAGCCTTCGCACTTATGCTTATTCCTTTAGAATACCAAATTTTGCTAACATTTGTGTTGCATGTATTGTAGATGCGCTGGAGAACTACGAGCTGGAGCTCGCGGAAGAGGAGGAGGAAGAAGAGGAGGCGCCCCTATTAAAGCGCAAAGCTAAGGGGAAATCCGGCGCAGGGGGCAGTAAGAGACAGAAGAAAGACGACACCCCTGTCGCTCATCCCCATGCTCAAACGAAGGGACCTGAGGAAACCCAGGTGTTTACCACCAAGGTTTCTTTAGCTTCCCTGCCTGTGAAAGTGGGCAGACCTCCTGTCCACTTGAGGTATGGTGGCGTGACCTCCTCCCATCGCGCGGCTGAAGAGAGAAGCAGTGCCGCGCCTGCTAAAGGTATACTTTGCTTACCCATAATTGTGATTGAACTTTATTACATCTTTTCGCATTTGAATGTTTGCAGGACCGGCGACGGTAGCAGATCAGCCTCAGGCGCAACAAGGTGCTGAGGCTGCGCCGGGGGCTGCTTCGAAGTCCCCTGTTCTACCCTCAGAAAAGGGTAGAATGAACTTTATTGGCGATGTTCAACGCGCGAACAGAATTGCGCGAAGGTATGTTTTGCGCGATTGTCTTCTGAATTTTTTGTTTGATCAAATCATAAACCCTTTTTGTTGTTGATTTGTTCATAGGAGTTGTAGCTGGCGTACAAGCTGCTGGTGACACTCCTGGCGCCGTTGCCGGCGCCGCTGGTTCTGGTCCTGCTCCTGCTAGTGCTGAGTCTCCCCTTATTGGGATTACAAAGGAGCAGGAAGCCGTATTGCGCGCCGAACTGGCGGCGTCGAGACCTCCTTCGCCTCCTCCTACGCGCAGCCCTATCCGCGAGGCTGGTTTGGAGCCCTCCAGGTCGCAGGAGAAGAGGCCTATTGAAGAGGATGAGGAGGATGAGGGGGCTCAAGCTGAAGACTCCTTGGGAGACCGCGCCAGCCCTGCGATGCCACAAGACTTCGCAGCGCAGACTTCTGGTGGGGCTGGCGCTGACTTTTCTGCTTCATCCCCGCAGGTATGTTTTAATTTGTTGCTCCCGCTGCGCGTACCTCCATATAAGTATGTTTTATGACTTAGAACATTTCTTGTGTTTTGCAGGAAGGTGACCACGTTTACCGCCCGAGATGGAATATTAATGAAGACAGTTCCTTCCAATCCATGGGCGTATGCGAGGACTTCTGGGCTCATGCCGTGCCTCCTACTGAAAGGAGGTATCAGGAGAGCGCACCCGCGCTGACTTGCTCAACGATCACATTTTCGCTGGGTCAGCTTTCTTTGCTGCCTCCCAAGAGCTTCATCGCGATTATATTAAAGTACGCGATGCTCTTGTGGCAGCCCAGCAAGAGGCTAAGGTGGCTGCCTGGAACCTTTCTGATGCTCGCGCACGAGCTGAGAAACTCCAGGCGGAGCTCAGCGAAAACCGAGCAAGTGCCAACACCGCCTTTATTAAGCGCGGGCATGAGCTCCAGGCTGCGCGGGAGAAGCAGCAGGTGGCGGAGGCCGAAGTTGCCAAGTACGCGCGGAGAGTGCGTGTCTTGGAACAGCAGGCTGAGGCGTTTGACCAAGCTATCGTCCAGAGTATCACTGAGAAATCATTACTGGAGAGTGAGGTCGCGCGCCTGAAGAAGGAGTTGGCGGCCGCGCAGGCCGATAGAGATGAGGCCTTGGCGACGGCAGCGTCCAGCCAGGAAGCACTTGATGCTGCGCAGGCGGAGAAAGAAAAAATTTTGGCGGCAGCAGCGTCTGATAAAGAGGAGCTAAAAAAGACCAAGGAAACTGTTGAGTTATTAAACTCACAGGTTCCTGCCCTCGAGACGTCTGTTGCTGGCCTCGCGCAGGATCGCCAATGGCTGGTGTCACAGGGCATGACTCGTTGCGCTTTGGCGATGAAATATTCCGCCGAGTTTCAGGCCCTTGTGATGGACTGCAATGCTGCCGCTCGCTTGGTGGGTCGAGCTGAAGGGTTTACGGATGGGTATGAATATGGCATGTTGAAGAAGAACCCATCCGAGTACCCTTACAAGAGCGACGCGGCCTGCGCGGACATGGCCGCGGTGGGGGAGAAGTATATGAACACTCCCATCCCCATCCTTATGCAGGTACCTCGACCTTAATGAGTTTTTCTTGATTAATTTTCCAAGTGTTTTGTACTCAATACTTTTCTAATGATTTGCAGATAGCTGCGCTTGCTGACCAGCCCGACCTCGGCGCGCTAAAGAAGTTGCTCGATGAATGCGAGAGGGCTGGTGGCGATGATGGTGGCGCGGGGGATGTTGCCCCTGCCAGCGGCTCTGGCGCGGCGAAAGAATCTGCTCCTTACACCGTCGTGATAGAAGACTCCATTGAGGAGGAAGAACTTGACTATGGTCAGTTCGGAGATGAGGAGCG